>NC_042961.1:48606910-48871514 GCF_901001165.1 Salmo trutta | reverse complement strand
CTGTTTGCCCTGTGGTCACGGTGAGTTTGGAAGTCTTTGTTAAGGGCTTTGTTATGTGCAAATGATATAAAACACCAAATATTCATAAATACACTGTAATGTGTAAACACTTTACCTACTGTAGCAGCCAACCTGCTTGCACTAATTACTTGTAATTACAGTAAAATGCTGTGAAATCCATTCATTCCGATAACAGTAGCTTCACTTTTTTACAATATAATACAGTCAATTTTACAGTATTGTACTGTGTCAATACACAGTACTTGCTTTGATACCGTATTTATATATATATTTATATATACTGTAATATGAAATACAGAATTTCACTTGCCACCAAGCTGCCTGTATGCTACTGTGTAATTCACAGTAACCTCATTTACAGTGTGTGTGCCTCTGGCTGTGTGTGTGTGTGTCTGTGCATCCCTCTGGCTGTGTGTGTGTTCCTGCCTCTGTGTGTGTGGTGTAGATGGTTGGAGGCCATCATTGATCCCTCGTCACCCGTGACCCCACAGAATTTTCCTGACCTCTCCTGTTCCTAGCTCACCCTCAAAGGGGCATCTGGTTGGTTTTGCTTTGGCTCTACCCAGCATGCAACAGGCTTCCACAAGAGTTGAGCTCAATTATAGATCAGGAGAGAGGACTGGGATGGAGAGAGGGACAGGGAGAGGACTGGGATGAAGAGAGGGATAAAGAGAGGGATGGAGAGAGGGACAGAGAGGACTGGGATGGAGAGAGGGATGGAGAGAGGGATGGAGAGAGGGATGGAGAGGACTGGGATGGAGAGAGAGATGGAGAGAGGGACAGAGAGAGGGACAGAGAGAGGGACAGAGAGGACTGGGATGGAGAGAGGGAATGTTAGAGGGACAGAGAGAGGGACAGAGAGAGGGACAGAGAGGACTGGGATGGAGAGAGGGATGGAGAGAGGGACAGAGAGAGGGACAGAGAGGACTGGGATGGAGAGAGGGACAGAGAGGACTGGGACGGAGAGAGGGACAGAGAGAGGGACAGAGAGAGGGACAGAGAGGACTGGGATAGAGAGAGGGACAGAGAGGACTGGGATGGAGAGAGGGATGGAGAGAGGGACAGAGAGGACTGGGATGGAGAGAGGGACAGAGAGGACTGGGATGGAGAGAGGGACAGAGAGAGGGACAGAGAGAGGGACAGAGAGGACTGGGATAGAGAGAGGGACAGAGAGAGGGACAGAGAGGACTGGGATGGAGAGAGGGATGGAGCGTGAGGTCAACTATGTAATGTTAATGCCTGTATCAAATACGGTGACAGTTCAAACGTGTGGTATTGCAATGTGTGATCTTCTAGTTGGTGTATGCTGTTTTGTTCATGTTGGTGGTGTGGTGATATGAGTCAATTTGTTTTAGTGTGTCGGTGTATCTCTCTGTGAGTGCTCCACGTGTTCCTTGGTGCGTGTGGTCATACAATATACAGTATACGTACTTACTCATAACCGTTCCTACTCACGCCCCACTATTTCCTAAGCTAGTAGTTCAGGTTCCATGTGTTCATGTACAGGTGTGTGTGTGAGCGTGTGTGAGCGAGCTCTCCTGCATGAACATTCAGGTTGCTTGTGTCCATTTCTGTGTGTGTGTGCGCCTGCCTGGATGTGATGCATGTGTGTATCGTCTGCAATCGCTGCTTACCTGTGTGTCAGTGACAGATGACGATCTGACGTGCGTGTCCCTGACTGACCCTGCCTCCTCCCTCCCTTCCTCCTCCTCCCCACCCCCCTCCTTCAGACCCCATCTCTACTCACTCACCGGGTGGCTGGTAATAACCCATACTAATGACGGCCTCACCCTCCAGTCAGCTGTTAACAAGGTCAGCCTGCCCCTCTGCAACCACAGAGACGAGGAATCGCCACGCTGGAATTGTGTGTGTGTGTGTGTTTGAGAAGGAATGGGATGATTTATAGGTGTGTGTGTGTGTGTTTGAGAAGGACATATAAATGCTGTTTACCAAACAGAATACAGTAACACTTCTACTGCATATCAGGTCAGGGACACACACATCTAGTGTGCACGGGTTGGGGCATGCCTGACTGCGTTTGTGTGTGTGTGTGTGTGTGTGTGTGCGATGCTGCCATGGCTAGAGATATCGGGAAAGGAAAGGGCCCTACTACTACTATAAATCCACAGATTCACCCTTCGATAAGGTCTGGGTAAATTACAACCCTTTGCTGAAGTGTGAGTGTGTGTGACAATGAGCAGCTCATCGTTGTGGTGTGATTCATCAGGCCCCATCAGCACTGCTCATTAACACACTGATTTATCAATCTCAAACAAACACATACACACACACAAACTGATTTCATCAACAACACTGTGCTCAGTGTGGAGAGCAACCATTCAGCCTTGCACAATTTACAGAGAGAGAGAGAGAACACAGTAGCAGAATACCTGACCACTGTGACTGACCCAAACTTAAGGAAACCTTTGACTATGTACAGAGTCAGTGAGCATAGCCTTGCTATTGAGAGAAGCCACCGTTGGCAGACCTGGCTCTCAAGAGAAGACAGGCTATGTGCACACTGCCCACAAAATGAGGTGGAAACTGAACTGCACTTCCTAACCTCCTGCCAAATGTATGATCATATTAGAGACACAGACCCACAAAGAATTCGAAAACAAACCCAATTTTGATAAATTCCCATATCTATTGGGTGAAATACTACAGTGTGCAATCACAGCAGCAAGATTTGTGAGATTTGTGAAGATTTGCCTCAAGAAAAGGGCAACCAGTGAAGAACAAACACCATTGTAAATACAACCTATATTTAGGTTTATTTATTTTCCCTTTTGTACTTTAACTATTTGCACATAATATGACATTTGAAATGTCTTTATTATTTTGGAACATTTGTGGGTGTAATGTTTACTGTTCATTTTGTATTGTTTATTTCAATTTTGTTTCTTATCTATTTCACTTGCTTTGGCAATATAAACATATGTTTCCCATGCCAATAAAACCCTCAAATTGAGCGGTTACCCCAACATCCCTCCCTCCCTCCCTCCCTCCCTCCCTCCCTCAGTAGACAGTGTTGTACATACGCAAGTGCATACACACACACACACACACACACACACACACACTGCAAGTCTGTGAAGATAATCCATTGTGTTCATCCATCTGAATATTGCTTTCCCATTAGTAGCTTAGCGTATGAAATACACAAATAAAACTACCGCAATAAACCACAGCAAATTAAACTGTTACATTCCACTGGACATTTTCAATTATTTCATTGCATTATTGTTTCCAAGTGGTTGCAGATCTATAAAAGGCTATGAGCTGTGAGCTTGTGACAGCCATTTATATTCTGTTATTCACACCACCGCCAAGATGGCCGTACATTTTCCAGTCTTCAGTTGGGCTCCATTGTTTTTCACTACTCACCTCCAGTTTACTACCGATGGGGCAGATGTGAAAATGGAGCCTGGTATAAATTCATTTTAGATAACATTTGGCCTCCATAATGATCAATGAGTGTAAACGCTCAAGGTGCTACCTTATTGATTTGTGGTGGTGAAAAAGCCATTTGTTTTTTGAGATGGATGTCATCATCCACAGGCATCTATGGGTGATGACTTTGGGGAGGTGGGGTGTGTGTGTGTGTGTGTGTGTGTGGGTGTGTGTGTGTGTGTGTGTGTGTGTGTGGGGGGGGGGGGATTCGTGAGAGTGCCATGGTACCAAAGCGGGACAGAGAGGGGCAGTCTATTCGGGATCGGAACAACCGTGCTTCAGATGACCTTCAAAGAAGGAGCACAGAGGGAGAACACACACACACACACAAACACGTGAACACATGCACGATGGAACGCACACACACAAACGCACAATCTGTGACAGCTATGCCACTGGTATCAGTATGTAGACCACCTCAGGTGTGATTCATAATTAACCTGTAACACCATCTGTAACTTATACAGGTGGCACAAACACTCACACACACTCCGACACCACTCGCACACACACAACATATTCATCCTCTGTCTTGCCATGTACAGGATGCAGCAGCCTCCTTCTCGCTCATTGTGCATGACTTGATGCAGAGAACAGATGATGCGTCGTTTCTGCTGAGGCAGCATCTTCTACTCCCGCTGCTTGCCTCAATGTCAAAAATGAGTGGCGAGGAGAAGACTTGAATTTCCCTAAGCATGGTCCCTTTAATCAGTGGTCATACTTCTAATGACTGTATTAACATGCACGGGGAGAGGAATGAACACGTTAGCATTTTCTATGCAATCAATTTGCCTGATGGTATGCAAACACAGCTGTACGTGGATGACATGGAGATACGGTACACGCACACCTCCTAGCCATCCTCACTCACTCACTCACTCACTCACTCACTCACTCACTCACTCACTCACTCACTCACTCACTCGTGGAATAGTGTGGAATAGTGTGGAGTCCAGTTTATACATATGAGATGAGTAATGTTCGATACGGGAAAAATATTAGTGGCTAGTGATCCATTTCTAAAAGTGGCCAGTGATTCCTAATCTATGTCAATACGCAGCCGCCTCTGATGTGCTAGTGATGGCTGTTTAGCAGTCTGACGGTCTTGAGATATAAGCTGTTTTTCATTGTCTTGGTCCCAGGTTTGATGCACCTGTACTGACCTCGCCTTCTGGATGATAGCGGGGTGAACAGGCAGTGGCTCGGGTGGTTGTTGTCCTTGATCTTTTTGGCCTTCCTGTGACATCGGGTGCTGTAGGTGTCCTGGAAGGTGGGAAGTTTGCCTCCGGTAATGCGTTTGGCAGACCGCACCACCCTCTGGAGAGCTTTGCAGTTCTGGGTGGTGCAGTTGCTGTATCAGGCGGTGATACAGCCCGACAGGATGCTCTCAATTGTGCATCTGTAAAAGTTTGTGAGGGTTTTAGGTGACAAGCCAAATTTCTTTAGCCTGTTGTACCTTCTTCACCACACTGTCTGTGTGGGTGGACCATTTCAGTTTGTCAGTGATGTGTACGCACAGGAACTTGAAGCTTTCCACCTACTCCACTGTGGTCGCATCGATGTGGATAGGGGGTGCTCCCTCTGCTGTTTCCTGTCCACGATCATCTCCTTAGTTTTGTTGACGTTGAGTGAGAGGTTATTTTTCTGGCACCACACTCCCAGAGCCCTCACCTCCTCCCTGTAGGCTGTCTCATCGTTGTTGGTAATCAAGCCTACTACTGTTGTGTCGTCTGCAAACTTGATGATTGAGTTGGAGGCGCGCTTGGCCACGCAGTCAACAGGAAGTACAGGAGGGGGCTGAGCACGCACCCTTGTGGGGCCCCAGTGTTGCGAGGATCAGCGAAGAGGTGTTGTTTCCTACCTTCACCACCTGGGGACCTGTCAGAAAGTCCAGGACCCAGTTTCACAGGGTGGGGTTCAGACCCAGGGCCTCGAGCTTGATGATGAGCTTGGAGGGTACTATGGTGTTGAAGGCTGAGCTATTGTCAATGAACAGCATTCTTACATAGGTATGCATCTTGTCCAGGTGGGATAGGGCAGTATGCAGTATGGTGGTGATTGCGTCATCTGCGGATCTACTGGGGCGGTGAGCAAATTGAAGTGGGTCTAGGGTATCAGGTAGGGTGTTGGTGATATGATCCTTGACTAGTCTCTCAAAGCACTTCATGATGACAGAGGTCTACGAGGCAATAGTAATTTAGTTCAATTACCTTTGTCCCTGTACCTAAGAAAGCAATGGTGGCCATCTTGAAGCAAGTGGTCCCGTGTGGCTCAGTTGGTAGAGCATGGTGTTTGCAACGCTAGGGTTGTGGGTTAGATTCCTACGGGGGACCAGTACGGAGAATTTTTTTTATGAAATGTATGCATTCACTACCGTAAGTCGCTCTGGATAAGAGTGTCTGCTAAATGTGTAAAATGTAATTGGGGACAACAGACTGGGATATGGAGAGATTGAATATATCTGTAAACACACCAGCCAACTGGTCTGCGCATGCTCTGAGGATGTGGCTTGGGATACTGTCTGGGCCGGCAGCCTTGCGAGGGTTAACATGCTTAAATGTTTACTCACGTTGGCCATGGAGAAGGAGATCCCACAGTCCTTGATAGTGGGTTGCTTAGGTGGCACTGTATTATCCTCAAAGCGAGCGAAGAAGGGGTTCAGCCTGTCTGGAAGCAAGACGTCAGTGTCCGCAACGGGGCTGGTTTTCCACGTACGTCTTGTGTCTGAGCCATTGAACTGGGACTCAACTTTGTCCCTATACTGGTGTTTAGTCTGCTTGATTGCCTTGCGGAGGGAATAACTACACTGTTTGTATTCTTCCATATTCCCAGTCTTCTTGTCCTGGTTAAATGCTGTGGTTCACACTTTCATTTTTGCGCGAATGCCGCCATCTATCCACGGTTTCTGGTTGGGTTAGGTTTTAATGTAAAGGGTTAACCCTTTACACTTGTGGGATTTGGCCTATATGGATAGGAATAATTGAAATGTTTCTTACAGAAAAAATATGAAAGGCGTGTGCAAAATCATGGTAGCAATTGAAAGGGAACAGTTTGGAGATTATGGAAAAATGATTAGACCAAAGTTGAGGAGACAACGGTTCACCTGACTCAGGATTGAATCCAAACATTAAACTGTTGATTATATGTGCATTTTACGTTTACTGTACTTTTCGCCGCATTTATAACGAAATCTGAAAATGCTCTGGATACATTCACTCCACAGAGCATGAAAAATGTGGGGTAGGTGCAACATAAGACAAAAAAATGACAAGGGTTTAAGTGAGACGACTAGTGTCTCAAAGTGACACACACTTCTCCGAAGTGTGCACAGTTCTTAAATAATTTCAAGGCACTTTAATGACTCAAAGAAGAGTCTTCAACTATACTACTTTGTTATTGCTCTCCTAGCTGTGCTGTTGAGGAACCAGAGCAAGCACACTTACAGTTGTTTTGTTTGGAACACAACCCTGCATCCCCACCATAACACAATTACTGTTGTTGTTTATGCAATCTAATAACGGTACATTATACATCGCAATCTGGGTCAGTTGGGCATCATTTGAAAGCTTGTTTTATTGCCAACATGACTAGCTACGTTATAAAATATGATCTTAAAGTATTAGGCTTTCACAGGGCAATTCACAGAAACAGATTGTCATTTTGGTGTGCATAGAAAGGAGTCATGAGTAATTCAGGTGCACAAGCACAGGCTCAGTCTGTTCAGAACAACCCAGGCTGTGACGCTATGTCATCTTCTAACTGTACATCAAACATAGTGATCATAAACACTGACACTGTATATGACATGAGTTTTATGATATGGAAGTGTAAAGTGCACATTTGGACTGCTTGGTGTTTGGCTTGCTTGTACAGTATGACATCAAAGCGGTGTTTACTATCATCCTCAACGTCTCATCTTTAGAAAAAAATGGAGTCTTCTTAATTTACAGCATTACTGCCTTTTATAGGGGGGATGTGGGCAACTTCTGGTTGCGCGCGGTGCTCAAGTTCAGAACGGCTGTCAGTCAAAACCCGCACAGTGGTGTGAAGACGAGAGCCTGAGCGCTGACCTCATTTGTAGCACGTTACTGTACAGCCACTGACTTCAAATTTAGGCGCTTATCAGTGCCCAAGTCATCTGTCATTTTTTTTACCTGTATATGGGTATGAGTGTTAAGGGCTATGGTTTGGGATAAGGTAAAAAAAACTTTCAAAAAACGTGTCTACCACTGAGATTGAACACCTTCGGATCCTGAGTCATGAGATTAGTGGCCAGTTTTGAAAGCATCTCCCGACTTCCTCAGGACATGGACAGATGTCCAATTTCGAAGTCAATCTTGAGCAACCTGGCTGCCAGTGGTGAAAAAAGTACTCAATTGTCAGACAAGTAAAGATACCTTAATAGAAAATGACTCAAGTAAAAGTGAAAGTCACCCAGTAAAATACTACTTTTAAATATATTTAAGTATCAGACGTCATTTACAAATGAAGCATTGGTGTTCAGTGAGTCTGCCAGATCAGAGGAAGTAGGGATGACCAGAAATGTTCTCTTGAAGTGCGTGAATTGGACCATTTCCTGTCCTGCTAAGCATTCAAAACGTAACAAGTACTTTTGGGTGGAAATGTATGGAGTAAAAAGTGCATTTTCTTTAGGAATGTAGTAAAAGTTGTCAAAATTATAAATAGCAAAGTACAGATATATGGGGTCAATTTCACGCCATATGTATTGAATTCAAAATAAAATTAATCGTGAACATGAAAAATAAAGTTGAGAATGTAAAGACTTTATTTTTGAGGACAGGTGAAGTAATGGATGTTGAAATCAAAAACCAAACATTTGAAAGCAAAATGTATAGAAATGTAATCAAAAATAAGATATCAAAACCAAAAAACTTGAAAGCAACTCATTTTAAAGCGTGAGCAACACTCTATGACAAATTATTTAAAAAACTATTTGAAAATGAATGCAAAAATCGTTTTTGGTTAAATGTTCCCAGCAACTAATCCTATTGAATACATTTGCCTACTCTCTTACCTGCATGTACTACCTTTTGGTTATGCTACTCATATCTTTGCTTTCGATTTCTGTTTCTTTGCTTTCACTGCCAGTCCGCTAGTTTTGGAGTGACCATTCATCTTAACTCAATCAATAAATACTTAGGGAAACATATGAATTACCTGTTGCACAACGTTCGGAGCAGGTGTTGGTAACTGGTTCGCTCTCACTTAAAAATTATTTGCTTACAAGTTTGGGGGTTTTGATGTCTTATTTTTGTTTACAATTCTATACATTTTGCTTTCAATTGTTTGGTTTTTGATTTCAACATCCATATTTCACCCGTCCTCGAAAATATAATGTTTACATTCTCAACTTTATGTACCATGTTCACAATTTTATTTTATTTTGAATTCAATACATATGGCGTGAAATTGACCCCATACAGATACCCCCAAAAAACTACTTAGGTAGTACTTTAAAGTATTTTTACTGCTGGCTGCACACACACCATGCATGCAGACAAAAACACATACACACACATACATACACATGTACACACATACCGCTACACCCCTCGTGGCCATGCGTGCAGAGTGTGATCTCTCTGTCAGCTCTGTCAACAGTGTCCCCGACCGCTGTCACACCACCGGTCACACAACCTCTCATTAAATCACCCCTCCTCTCTATCCCCCAAACTCCTATCCTCCCTCTTCTCCCCCTCTCCTCTCCCCCAGCCAGTGTACGTATGTATGTCAGAGCTGGGTGTGTGGTTAATTTGCTTTGATCACGGAGTGATTAGGGTGCAACAACTAGGGGTGAAAGACAAAACCGATAATGGAATGGCACCCTATGCCACTGGCATCTCTCTCTACAACTTGAAGTCCACCTGTGGTAAATTCAATTGATTGGACATGATTCGGAAAGGCACACACCTGTCTATATAAGGTCCCACAGTTGACAGTGCATGTCAGAGCAAAAACCAAGCCATGAGGTTCAAGGAAATATCCGTAGAGCTCTGAGACAGGATTGTGTCGAGGCACAGATCTGGGGAATGGTACCAAAACAATTCTGCAGCATTGAAGGTCACCAAAAACACAGTGGCCACCATCATGGAAGAAGTTTGGAACCACAAAGAGTCTTCCTAGAGCTGGCCACCAAAAACCCAATGCTCCCTCTGACAGAGCTCCAGAGTTCCTCTGTAGAGATAGGAGAACCTTCCAGAAGGACAACCATCTCTGCAGCACTCCACCAATCACTCCTTTATGGTAGAGTGGCCAGACGGAAGCCATACCTCAGTAAAATGAACATGACAGGCGGCTTGAAGTTTGCCAAAACGCACCTAAAGGACTCAGACCATGAGAAACAAGATTCTCTGGTCTGATGAAACCAAGATTGAACTCTTTGGCCTGAATGCCAAGCGTCACATCTGGAGGAAACCTGGCACCATTCCTTCGGTGAAGCATGGTGTTGGCAGCATCATCCTGTTGGGATGTTTTTCAGCTGCAAGGACAGGGAGACTAGTCAGGATCAGGGGAAAGATGAAAGGAGCAAAGCACAAAGAGATCCTTGATGAAAACCTGCTCCAGAGCGCTCAGCACCTCAGACTGGGGCGAAGGTTCTCTTTCCAACTGGACAATACAGGAGTGGCTTCCGGACAAGTCTCTGAATGTCCTTGAGTGGCCAAGCCAGAGTCCAGACTTGAACCCAATCGAACATCTCTGGAGAGACCTGAAAATAGCTGTGCAGCGATGTTTCCCATCTAACCTGTCAAAGCTTGAGAGGATCTGCAGAGAAGAATGTGAGAAACTCCCCAAATACTGGTGTGCCAAGCTTGAAGCGCCATCCCCAAGAAGACTCGAGGCTGTAATCGCTGCCAAATGTGCTTCAACAAAGTACTGAGTAAAGGGTCTGAATACTTATATAAATGTATATTTCAGTTCTTTATTTTTAATACTTTTGCCAAAATGTATAAAAACCTGTTTTTGCTTTGTCATTATGGGATATTGGGTGTAGATTGATTAGGAAAAAAGCAATTTAATACATTTTAGAATAAGGCTGTAATGTAACAAAGTGTGGAAAAAGCCAAGGGGTCTGAATAATTTCCGAATGCACTGTGTACTCTGTACACACACGCTACACTAAAACATGTATACTACCGGCCACTTAAAGCCATGTTTTGACATTTGAGAACATGAAACACAGTCAAATATTCAATGCCTTCCATACTGAGTACATGAAACACAGGCAAATTTTCAATGCCTTCCATGCTGAGTACATGAAACACAGTCAAATGTTTAATGCCTTCCATACTGAGTACATGAACTACATTAAAATATTCAATGCCTTCCATAATGAGTACATGAAACACATTAAAACAATTCACTTTATCCTGCCGTTCAGCCAGCCAGCAGACTGTTCATTATGAAAATGACATCCGGAAGAGCAGTACTATGTGTGGGTGTCCCCCAACCAACCCATTAGAGGTAGCTTAAGTAAAGCATAGAGTGGTAGAATTTAGAATAACAGGGTGTTTAGTGCAGTAAAGAGGCTCCCTGATGGTGATGTCCTGATAAGACAGGGTAGTGTTGTGATGGTGAGGTCCTGATAAGACAGGGTAGTGTTGTGATGGTGAGGTCCTGATGGTGAGGTCCTGATAAGACAGGGTAGTGTTGTGATGGTGAGGTCCTGATAAGACAGGGTAGTGTTGTGATGGTGAGGTCCTGATGGTGAGGTCCTGATAAGACAGGGTAGTGTTGTGATGGTGAGGTCCTGATAAGACAGGGTAGTGTTGTGATGGTGAGGTCCTGATAAGACAGGGTAGTGTTGTGATGGTGATGTCCTGATAAGACAGGGTAGTGTTGTGATGGTGAGGTCCTGATAAGACAGGGTAGTGTTGTGATGATGAGGTCCTGATGGTGAGGTCCTGATAAGACAGGGTAGTGTTGTGATGGTGAGGTCCTAATAAGACAGGGTAGTGTTGTGATGGTGATGTCCTGTTAAGACAGGGTAGTGTTGTGATGGTGAGGTCCTGATAAGACAGGGTAGTGTTGTGATGGTGAGGTCCTGATAAGACAGGGTAGTGTTGTGATGGTGAGGTCCTGATAAGACAGGGTAGTGTTGTGATGGTGAGGTCCTGATAAGACAGGGTAGTGTTGTGATGGTGAGGTCCTGATAAGACAGGGTAGTGTTGTGATGGTGATGTCCTGATAAGACAGGGTAGTGTTGTGATGGTGAGGTCCTGATAAGACAGGGTAGTGTTGTGATGGTGAGGTCCTGATAAGACAGGGTAGTGTTGTGATGGTGATGTCCTGTTAAGACAGGGTAGTGTTGTGATGGTGAGGTCCTGATAAGACAGGGTAGTGTTGTGATGGTGATGTCCTGATAAGACAGGGTAGTGTTGTGATGGTAAGGTCCTGATAAGACAGGGTAGTGTTGTGATGGTGATGTCCTGTTAAGACAGGGTAGTGTTGTGATGGTGAGGTCCTGATAAGACAGGGTAGTGTTGTGATGGTGAGGTCCTGATAAGACAGGGTAGTGTTGTGATGATGAGGTCCTGATGGTGAGGTCCTGATAAGACAGGGTAGTGTTGTGATGGTGAGGTCCTAATAAGACAGGGTAGTGTTGTGATGGTGATGTCCTGTTAAGACAGGGTAGTGTTGTGATGGTGAGGTCCTGATAAGACAGGGTAGTGTTGTGATGGTGAGGTCCTGATAAGACAGGGTAGTGTTGTGATGGTGAGGTCCTGATAAGACAGGGTAGTGTTGTGATGGTGAGGTCCTGATAAGACAGGGTAGTGTTGTGATGGTGAGGTCCTGATAAGACAGGGTAGTGTTGTGATGGTGATGTCCTGATAAGACAGGGTAGTGTTGTGATGGTGAGGTCCTGATAAGACAGGGTAGTGTTGTGATGGTGAGGTCCTGATAAGACAGGGTAGTGTTGTGATGGTGATGTCCTGTTAAGACAGGGTAGTGTTGTGATGGTGAGGTCCTGATAAGACAGGGTAGTGTTGTGATGGTGATGTCCTGATAAGACAGGGTAGTGTTGTGATGGTAAGGTCCTGATAAGACAGGGTAGTGTTGTGATGGTGATGTCCTGTTAAGACAGGGTAGTGTTGTGATGGTGAGGTCCTGATAAGACAGGGTAGTGTTGTGATGGTGATGTCCTGATAAGACAGGGTAGTGTTGTGATGGTGAGGTCCTGATAAGACAGGGTAGTGTTGTGATGGTGATGTCCTGATAAGACAGGGTAGTGTTGTGATGGTGATGTCCTGATAAGACAGGGTAGTGTTGTGATGGTGTGGTCCTGATAAAACAGGGTAGTGTTGTGATGGTGATGTCCTGATAAGACAGGTTAGTGTTGTGATGGTGAGGTCCTGATAAGACAGGGTAGTGTTGTGATGGTGAGGTCCTGATGGTGAGGTCCTGATAAGACAGGGTAGTGTTGTGATGGTGATGTCCTGATAAGACAGGGTAGTGTTGTGATGGTGAGGTCCTGATAAGACAGGGTAGTGTTGTGATGGTGATGTAGCAGAGCATCATGCATTATGGGGACGCTGATCTGCGTGCAGGTCCATGGGTACAGATACATGTACCTTGTGTGTGTGTGTGCAGGGGTGTACAATAGGTGTGTGTGAGGGTGTCCTTTGTGGATGTCTGCGTGTGTGAATTTCTGGTGGGTTAGCCACCTTTTGAGAGATGTGAGAACAAGTGTGTGGTGTGGGTGTATGTGTCTTATTAATACCTGAAGTCTGTAAGTGTGTGTGTGTGTGTGTGTGTGTGTGTGTGTGTGTGTGTGTGTGTGTGTGTGTGTGTGTGTGTGTGTGTGTGTGTGTGTGTGTGTGTGTGTGTCTGGGGTACCTTGCTGACTGCAGCATCCTGTCTACCTGTGTGTTGGTCCCCCTGCACTACAGGAGCACAGGTGCGTGACGCGTCCTTCGCTTTAATGTGCCATCAATCTCTCCCACTGGAAACACGCCAGAGCACTCCCCGCACAACATGCACACGGTACACTCACTTTACTCACTTCAAGGACGCACATAGAGACATAGACAGGGTGTATACACATATGCAGGACACTCACACACACACACACACACACACACACACACACACACACACACACACACACACACACACACACACACAGGGCGTACATGCACGTGTGTCAACACACACACCCCCGCCAGGCAGGCATGCACACACTTAGCTAAGTATTGGTGGGGAATGAGAGGAAAGCTTATTGGAAGACAAGACGTCCTAAGGACTCGTAAAATGAACGTCCTAAGAGCATCCTAAAAAGGTCCTGTCATGGTCCTCGGTGACGTCCTGGGAACTTACAGGGAACTAGACAAAGGTCCCCCAGAGAACATTCCCCTAGGTCCATCACATAACGTCCTAAGGACTAGTAAAATGATCGTCCTGAGAACATCCTAAAAAGGTCCTGACATGGTCCTTATAAAAATATATTAAAAATAACTAGTGTCCTGGGAACTTACAGGGAACTAGACAAAGGTCATCGAAAGAACGTTCTCTTGGAACCATCACACAACGTTTTTAGAATGTTCTCAGAATGTCAGAGGGATAACATCACGCTGAAAACCCTTAAGGGACCTAATGGGAACATCGCAGAATGTCCTCAGGACGTCCCTTGTTTGCTGGGTTTAACTCAACAGAAACAGTAGAGATGGAGAGGAGGAGAAGTAATAACGGGAAATATGACAGCTAATCATCACTTATTGTATGAATAGCCAAACAGATAAAAATAGAAAATGGGGAGCTTTGGTTAATGTTGTATTTATACATTATAGAGTGCTGATTTAAATGGTGGATTTTTTTGGCTTTCAATTTGAACCCATTGATGTTGATATTCTTTAGTTTATTTCCTATTAAAAATAAAAAATGTTTTGACATCCATCAAAGAGAATGTCCCCCAAAATCCTTTCCATACCATATCAACATCAAACCAAAGGACAAGCATGATAGCAAAAGCTTTCCAACAACATGGAGTTCAATCTTCACACTACTCCAGTAAACCCCCCCCGACATAATTAATCCTCTACAAGCACTAAAAACAAGTAGCAATGAAAAGGAGACACTGCAGCGACCAGCTCTAATCCAATAGAAATGGAAGTGTTTCAGTTTACTGGTCGTTCACTCTCCAAATCAAATCACAAAATGGAGGCTTCTCTGCCAAGGGCTGTTCACTGCTCCTGTAAGGAACGAGGACTGTGTGGCAATGCTCCATATGGATGGCAGAGAGGAGGGAACGGAGAGGCCCAGTGCGAATCACACCAGAACTATGTACTGCGGTCCAGGCTATGGAAGGGTTCTACCCAAGCCAACCCAGGCTAACAGGCCCCTGGTAGAAATCAGTGGCCACCACAGGTTAAAAAGTGGTGTGGCAAAACATTTATTTACGGGGGCCTGGAGTTTTTCCTGATCTCATAACCTGGTATGGTAAAACTCTGGGTCCTATTCATAGGCTATGACAGGGTTCAACACTAACTTTTTTTCTCACTGGCCCAGTTGGCCAAAAATCAACTGGCCCGAAACAGAATTTCTACTGGTCCAGACTTGGTTTGGTGTTTAACTTCATTGGGGTCATGCAGGGCCTATAGGTTGACATGCTTTCTCTCTATATGCAGAGATTATAAACAGGCTTTATTTGGTTATTGTGATATGTATTAAACAGCTGTCTAATATAATTAAGCAAAGTAAGTCATTGATCTATTCTTTAGAATAACATTGCATTAACTGCATTCATTTTTGTTTATAAAGTATGCCATTTTGAGAATATTTGTTTTACGTCTCAAAATAAGACTTTGCCCCTTTAAGAAAATTTCATTCGTAAAGAGATATTAACCTGGCAACTGTAGGCTCCACGCTAAAGTGTGTTTTCGTAGATTTCTTTTTGCATTCTATCAATAGTGGCCAGCATATTGTTAGTATCGTATGGAAAGTATCGTGGTGGTACCACACAACTGGGGCAAATGCTGTCTTGCTACACGTTTTCCAGCATCTCTGGTTGAAATAGCCAGGTTCAAACCGAATGGACTGGAGTACGGTGAAGTGAGCCAAAACGGAGATCAAACAGAAGGGATATGATATGAACATACAGCTGGTTCGTTTACAATTGGGCAATGCCTAGCTAACAAACATCATGCTGACAGATAAAAGCACAATATATTCTATATTGGACATAGACACTGACTAAGCCAGGGCCATGAGCCTATAAGAGAGCTCTCATTTACTCCTCAGAGGAACAGTAGATGAGATGGAAAGTGTGTGTGTCTCAAGAAGTAGTGTTGTGCTTTAAAAACATCTTAAATGTAACGAAATGTAATCTTCTTAATCCCCAAAAGTAATTATTAATCATGAAAGGGCCATAAACAATAATGAGTAATGCTGCATAATCCAAGAAAGTTGAAACGTCACTTTTCTGGTAAAAATAGTTATACATTTCTGAGGTGTAGTCACGTTTGAGTCTACACAGTAAAAATATGATACAGATATATGAAAATATGAATATTTTATGTGATATATTTCCTATTCAACAAAACTCAATGAATAAGGCTTGAAATAACGGATATTTTTTCTAAATATAGTATAATAAATGTATAAAACGACTAACCATAAGGTTTCACCTTCCGTATAACTGTAAAATACATATTTGTATATTTAGTGTTAGAGAAAATGTGCATATTCTCTAAAGATCTCTTTTGTTCAAAATGTCTGCCCCCATCGCCGTGAACGTCTCACAGAGTTTTAGCTTGGCTTCCTGAACTTGTTAGGAATTCTCCTTTATTCTCATATTAATCTTGTCCGTCTATAATAAACAGAAAGTGTTTTTTGTTTCAAATCTATGGATTAGTTTAGATTACTGGCTATAAATCGATCTCTGAATGCGCTACAGCGACGAAACCCCTCTCAGCTGCTGCGTTACGATATCAAGATTGCTTCGTTAGTGGCTCTGATGTAGGGTTCAGCCAGGAGTTGATGGATGAATGAAATGGTAGGAGGGACATCCCGCTTTAAGTGGTGTCAGAGGTCACATCTTGAAATCTACTGTGTCCACAGATTGAATAATAAGCGAAAATGTCAGTCGGAACCAGTACCAGAACCAAGCAGGTTCCTTATACAGGGGCCTTACATTGAAGAGGTACAGGAGGGCTGTGTGTGTGTGTGTTTAATGAAAGGCCTATCAACCCCTCTCTCTTCCTCTTCTGCTTTTTCTCTTTCTCTCCCCTACCTCTCTCTCTCTCTCTCATTCAGCTGAGAGGGAATCAGTAGATGGTCTGATTAAAGCAGGCAAGGACAGACTGAGCCTGACCTCTACTGAGAGGTAACCACACAGAGAGATGGCGGGATGGAGGGAAGGAGAGAGAGGGGTGTTGGCTTGTTTTGGGTTAGAGAGATAAAGAGAGGGGGTAGAGAAGAGAGAGAGAGGTGTCTTTGCGCAAGGGATTGCAGATTAAGAGAGGAACAGGAGGATGGAAAAAAGAAAGACTAAGAAAATGGGGGCATGAGAACATGAAATTGGGGTCGTGGGAATCAAGTGTTTTGAACATGAATGCGGGGTCGTAGGAATCAAGTGTATTTAACATGAAAACAGGGTCGTGGGAATCACGTGTTTTGAACATGCAGTGTAGGATTGGAATCACGTGTTTTGAACATGAAAACGGAGTCATGGGAATCACGTGTTTTGAACATGCAGTGTTGGAGTGGAATCACGTGTTTTGAACATGAAAACGGGGTTGCGGGTATCATGTGTTTTGAACATGCAGTGTAGGAGTGGAATCACGTGTTTTGAACATGCAGTGTAGAAGTGGAATCACGTGTTTTGAACATGCAGTGTAGGAGTGGAATCACGTGTTTTGAACATGAAAACGGAGTCATGGGAATCACGTGTTTTGAACATGCAGTGTACGAGTGGAATCACGTGTTTTGAACATGCAGTGTAGGAGTGGAATCACGTGTTTTAAACATGCAGCGTAGGAGTGGAATCACGTGCTTTGAAGATGAAAACGGAGTCATGGGAATCACGTGTTTTGAACATGCAGTGTTGGAGTGGAATCACGTGTTTTGAACATGAAAACGGGGTTGCGGGAATCATGTGTTTTGAACATGCAGTGTAGGAGTGGAATCACGTGTTTTGAACATGCAGTGTAGGAGTGGAATCACGTGTTTTGAACATGCAGTGTAGAAGTGAGAATCCTCTCCTCTCCTGTAGTTACACCTAGTGTACAACACATTTATCCTTCCCGAAGTGTTTTTTACTCTATTTAAGAGTGAGTCTGGGTCAGTTTAGGTGAGATAGACTGTTGAGTCTGTTTGGGTGTGTTTGGGTGAGATAGACTGTGTTGAGTCTGTTTGGGTGAGGTAGACAGTGTTGGGTCAGTTTGGGTGAGATAGACTGTGTTGAGTCTGTTTGGGTGAGATAAACTGTGTTGAGTCTGTTTGGATGAGGTAGACAGTGTTGGGTCAGTTTGGGTGAGATAGACTGTGTTGAGTCTGTTTGGGTGAGATAAACTGTGTTGAGTCTGTTTGGATGAGGTAGACAGTGTTGGGTCAGTTTGGGTGAGATAGACTGTGTTGAGTCTTTTTGCCAGTGTGTTATTGTCTCTCTGAATGTGTGTGAGTCTGGGGGAGATATTGACTTTTTGTCAGGTGCTGTTTCGCTCAGGTATGCTAGATAACTCACCACCAGAGACCCAAACGTCACCCTTTCCCCATCTCTACCCCCCTCTCCCTTCAGCCTTAACTTCCTACTTCACTTTCAACTTCACTGTTACTTTCAATGTCTCTATTTAAAGTTGCATTTTGAGGGAAGTAGTTGGGGATGGGAAATGGGAGAGAGCACACACATACACTGGCATGCACCTACACGCACACGCACACACACACACACACACACACACACACACACACACACACACACACACACACACACACACACACACACACACACACACACACACACACACACACACACAGAGACAAGACACAAACACAAACACACACACACACACACACACACAGAGACACACACACACACACACTTTCACATCTGTGAGAGATACTGTAGGAGCCAGGGAGCCTTGGGTACTGCCCCATCCATTTAGCAGGAAGCTGCTTTGTTTAAATTAGTTTAAATCAAATAAAATAAAATGTTATTGGTCGCATACACATGGTTAGCAGATGTTATTGCGAGTGTAGCGAAATGCTTGTGCTTTCTAGTTCCGACAGTGCAGTAATATCTAACATGTATCTAACAATTCCACAACAAATACCTAATACACATACATCTAAGTAAAGGAATGGAATAAGAATATGTACATATAAATATATGGATGAGCGATGTCAGAGCGGTATAGGCAATATGCAATAGATGGTATACAGTATATACATATGAGATGAGTAATGCAAGATATGTAAACATTATTAAAGTGGCATTATTAAAGTGACTTGTGATCCATTTATTTAAGTGGCCAATGATTTCAAGTCTGTATGTGGGCAGCAGCCTCTCTGTGTTAGTGATGGCTGTTTAACAGTCTGATGGCCTTGAGATTGAAGCTATTTTTCAGTCTCTCAGTCTCAGCTTTGATGCACCTGTACTGATCTCGTCTCTGGATGGTAGCAGGTGAACAGGCAGTGGCTCGGGTAGTTGTTGTCCTTGATCTTTTTGGCCTTCTTGTGACATCAGGTGCTGTAGGTGTCCTGGAGGGCAGGTAGTTTGCCCCCGGTGATGCGTTGTGCAGACCACACCACCCTCTGGACAGCCCAGAGGGTGGTGCAGTGCAGTTGCCGTACCAGGCGGTGATACAGCCCGACAGGATGCTCTCAATTGTGCATCTGTAAAAGTTTGTGAGGGTTTTAGGTGACAATTCAAATTTCTTCAGCCTCCTGAGGTTGAAGAGGCACTGTTGCACCTTCTTCACCACACTGTCTGTGTGTGTGGACCATTTCAGTTGGTCTGTGATGTGTACACCAAGGAACTTAAAACTTTCCACCTTCTACACTACTGTCGATGTGGATAGGGGGGTGCTCCCTCTGCTGTTTCCTGAAGTCCACGATCATCTTCTTTGTTTTGTTGACGTTGAGTGAGAGGTTGTTTTCCTCACACCAAACTCCGAGTGCCCTCACCTCCTCCCTGTAGACCGTCTCATCGTTGTTGGTAATCAAGCCTACTACTGTTGTGTCATCTGCAAACTTGATGATTGAGTTCACCCAGTCATGGGTGAACAGGGAGTACAGGAGGGGGTTGAGCATGCAGATGTTGTTTCCTACTTTCACCACCTGGGGGCAGCCCGTCAGGAAGTCCAGGACTCAATTGCACAGGGCGGGGTTGAGACCCAGGGCCTCAAGATTAATGATGAGCTTGGAGGGTACTATGGTGTTGAATGCTGAGCTGTAGTCAATGAACAGCAATCTTACGTTGGTATTCCTCTTGTCCAGATGGGATAGGGCAGTGTGATGGCGATTGTGTCATCTGTGGACCTATTGGGGCGGTAAGCAAATTGAAGTGGGTCTAGGGTGACAGGTAAGGTGGAGGTGATATCCTTGACTAGTCTCTCAAAGCACTTCATGATGACAGAAGTGAGTGCTACAAGGTGACAGTCATTTAGTTTAGTTACCTTGGTCTTCTTGGGTACAGGAACAATGGCGGCCATCTTGAAGAATGTGGGGACAGCAGACTGGGATATGGAGAGATTGAATTTGCCAGTAAACACTCCAACCAGCTGGTCTGCACATGCTCTGAGGACGCGGCTAGGGATGCCGTCTGGACCGGCAGCCTTGCGAGGGTTAACATGCTTAAATGTCTTACTCACGTCGGCCACGGAGAAGGAGAGCCCACAGTCCTTGGTAGTGGGCCACGTCGGTGCACTGTATTATCCTCAAAGCAGGCAAAGAAGGTGTTTATTTTGTCTGGAAGCAAGACGTCGGTGTCCGTGACGTGTCGGGTTTTCTTTTTGTAGTCCGTGATTGTCTGTAGACCCTGCCACATACGTCTCATGTCTGAGCTGTTGAATTGCGACTCCACTTTGTCTCCATACTGACATTTCCCTTATTTGATTGCCTTGCGGAGGGAATAACTACACTGTTTGTTTTCTGCCATATTCCCAGTCAACGTTACATGGTTAAATGGTGGTTCACGCTTTCAGTTTTGTGCAAATTCCAACATGTATCCACAGTTTCTGGTTAGGGTAGGTTTTAATAGTCACAGTGGGTAGCATCTATCCACGGTTTCTGGTTAGGGTAGGTTTTAATAGTCACAGTAGGTACCATCTGTCCACGGTTTCTGGTTAGGGTAGGTTTTAATAGTCACAGTGGGTACCACCTATCCACGGTTTCTGGTTAGGGTAGGTTTTAATAGTCACAGTGGGTACAACTTCTCCTATACACTCCCTATGTCTGGCCCTGTTTTATGGTATATGAGGGGAGTGTAAAGAGGGGAGGGAAGAAGGGATGTGGAATGGTGGTCTGGGGACCTGGCCTGCAGGATAGGATGGAGGAATGGAGGGTTACGTGGCCCACGGCTTCGGAAACACCCATCTCGTTTTTTTAGGTGTGTGTGTGTGTGTGTGTGTGTGTGTGTGTGTGTGTGTGTGTGTCTGCGAGAGAGACAGAGAGAGGGGGAGAGTTGTGTGTGCAAAGTCGGGCTGTGTGTGTTGGTGAGTTTGTGTGCAATCGTGCTTCCTTGCTTGCATGCTTGTGTCACATGCAGTGGTTTTCAGAGGGAGTCGTGAGTGAAGCATGTATGGGGACTTACAGTACAGTGAGACGTATGGCTGGTGAATAGGACACCCTTTGAGAGTGACGGTGACCCTCCTGTTAAACTCTGTTGTTGTATTACGTGGATTTTATTGTGGTAGGAGGAGGCTGGCGCCTCAGCAACATATGGGCTGTGTTTATTGTTGGATTTCATGATAATGGATGCCATTTTAGTTTTTTAAAATTCGTACCTGTTTCTTTCTTTTCCTATCCTCTCCCCCCTGTCCCTCTCTCTCTCTCAAACGAAAGCTTTTACTCTGTTAAAACAGTCCAACTCCTCTCTCCTTATCTAACTGCTAAAGGGCTTTGACTTCAACAGTAATTACTAAAACACTGCATCCCGCCCGCACACAATTAAAATACTACATTGGAAGGATTACGGAGTTCACCATTTCTCCAATAAACACAGAAAGAGAGAGAGGGTGAATAGAGAGAGAGAGAAGAGGGAAAGAGAATAATAAGAAGGGGAGAACAGAGAAGTCGATCACCTTATTGAAAATCCCCCCCCCCTCCCTCCACCCCCCTCTCCTCTCCTCTAAAACCCCATTTTTATGTACACACACAACTCTAGGGACCGGAGGGTGGAAGCAATTACTATTGTTTCCCCTCTTATTGCATGATGGTAATGATTAGAGTGATGATGATCATTATTGCTATACAGTACATGTTCTGGGGAGATGCACTAGCTCTGGCAACCCTCCATGCTCTGCTCTGCTCGAGGGGGTTGCCAGATGCTTGGAAAACTCCCCATTTAACAGTAACTGGCTACCAGCTGCCAGTCTAAAAAGGCTGAAGCATTAAAGCATCAGAACCATGGGGGTTGCCAGATGCTTTTCTCCAGGAAAGAGTCCTACTAAATAGACTTTAAGAGATGACAAAAGCCTGTGTGAGTGGATAGTTGTGTGATACAGTATCCAACCTGGCAACCCCAGGTTTTGCTGCAGAGAAACTAAAGACATGACAATAATGAGTGAGCCACTAACACAGAGAGAGAATGAGAGGGAGGCAGAGAATAAAGGGGGATGAAAGGATGGAGAAGGAAGCCCCTACTGCAGCCGTAAACCATGGGGTTAGCCTTGCTGGTTGGGGATGAGAGAGAGAAAGAGACCACACCACTGCTCCCCCTGTCTCCCTTTGTGGTATACTCACTACAGACGACACTGGAATAGGATAACAGTAGTTTGGTTCAGCGGCCAGGATCCAAAACCACACAACCACCATTGCCAAAGCAGCAACTGAACAATATGCAATCATCATGCGAACAATAACAGTTGATTTGGCCCTGGATGAACACTCTGTCTGTCTGTCTGTCTGTAGTTGTTTTTGTCAGGGTGCCGCTGCCACTGTTGATTTGTGCAGTTTGAGATGATTATGCTGAAGGTGGGAACAGCCGTTGTACAAATGAATGGAGGAAATAATTAAGACTAACATTTCAATTTTTAACTGCTTGTTGTTTGAGCTGATTGCAGGGCTGTCGACAAGATGAGGGAATGATTGGTGTGTGTTTGTGTGTGTGTGTGTGTGTGTGTGTCTGTGCATGCACTGACTGTGCATGTGTGTGTGTGTGTGTGTGTGTGCGAGCATGTGTTTGTGTGTGTGCAT
Organism: Salmo trutta; assembly: GCF_901001165.1. Lineage (NCBI taxonomy): Eukaryota > Metazoa > Chordata > Actinopteri > Salmoniformes > Salmonidae > Salmo > Salmo trutta. Next base: position 48,848,669 of record NC_042961.1, on the reverse strand, counting down.
GCACTGAATGTGTGTGTGTGCGAGCGTGTGTTTGTGTGTGTGCATGCACTGACTGTGTATGTGTGTGTGTGTGAGCGTGTGTTTGTGTGTGTGCACTGACTGTGCTTGAGTGTGTAGCGTTGGGGCGTGAATTAATTGAGGAAAGAATCCGAGAGCGAGAGAGAGAGAGAGAGTCCCAGCAAATCAGATGAATTAAAGAGTATTGATGCATGAGATTAGATTGGGAGACTGTGGTGTAAAGGATATGATTACACAGTATGGAAAGTGAGAGAGCGAGAGAGAGAGAGAGAGAGGGAAGGAGAAAGAGAAAGAGAGAGAGGGAAGGATAAAGAGAGAGAGAGAGAGAGGGAAGGAGAAAGAGAAAGAGAGAGGGAAGGATAAAGAGAGAGGGAGAGAGAGAGGGAAGAAGAAGAAAAAGAGAGAGCGAGAGAGAGAGAGAGAGGGAAGGAGAAAGAGAGAGAAATAGAGCGAGAGAGAGGGGGAAGGAGGACACAGAAAAGGAGAGAGAGAGGGAAGGAGAAAAGAGAGAGAGTGAGAACACACCCATATCGCACAACTGCACTGCTGCTCCATCATTGAGAGAGATAAATTCACCTAGCTGGAGAGAGACATGGTGGAGCTCAGAGAGCTAGTCCACACACTCCAAACACACAAAACAGACCAGCACGACACCACCCCACACTACAGTACCCAGAGGGCTGAAGGTGGAGATAGATGGCTGTCTGAGAGAGCTGGCTGCACTCCGGTCCGAGGTGGGAGAACTTATGGCACAGCTAACAGAGGAACACACAGCCCATCTAACAGCACTGAAGAAGGAGAGAGAGGAACACATGGCACAGCTAACAGCACTGCAGGAGGAGAGAAAGGAACACATTGCACAGCTAACAGCACTGAAGAAGGAGAGAGAGGAACACATGGCACAGCTAACAGCACTGAAGAAGGAGAGAGAGGAACACATGGCACAGCTAACAGCTCTGTAGGAGGAGAGAAAGGAACACATTGCACAGCTAACAGCACTGAAGAAGGAGAGAGAGGAACACATGGCACAGCTAACAGCACTGCAGGAGGAGAGAGAGGAACACATGGCACAGCTAACAGCACTGCAGGAGGAGAGAAAGGAACACATTGCACAGCTAACAGCACTGAAGAAGGAGAGAGAGGAACACATGGCACAGCTAACAGCACTGCAAGAGGAGAGAGAGGAACACTTGGCACAGCTAACAGCACTGAAGAAGGAGGTGAGAAAGCTGAGGTGCGACAATCAACCACTCATGAGAGAGCTAGCCATCCCCACAGAGAAGCCAAAAGAACAGCCCACTTCAGACCTCTACCTCAGCTTTAACACCACAGCAGGACAGACAATCCAAGATGGCATAGCAGTCAGACGTCTTTGTCTTTGTATTGTCTTGTCCCATGTATATATCTTTTTATATCTTTTTCTTCGCATTCTTTTTAGTATTTTTCCTAAACCTCAACTTTAAAATACTCTCCTGCAACCCGCCTCACCCAATGTGGTGTGGATCTGGTTTTTTTCGAAAGTATTTCTACTTACATCGGAACTCAACTGAAGCTAACTAGCTACCAGCTACCAGCTATCAGTCAGCTAACCACTGCTAGCGGTCATCAGCTAACCTTTAGCTCGGAAAGCTCTCGCCAGTTCGTACAACGCGTTTCAAACCAGAGCATACCAGACCTATTTTTCTCTCCATATCCCCGGATTCCTACCGCAAACTCTGAACCCTTTCATCTGGATCATGGCAGCTAGCTAACCGCAACTTGGGTTGACTACTCCTGGTTGACGTTTTCGTCCCGGAGCAAGCACCAACTAGCCTGGGGCTAGCCCAAGCTAGACCCATCTCCCGGCTAGGGCTCCTGGTCTACTCCTGAAGCTCACTCCTCAGCTACAATATCCGGACCCCTTCTACTGCCGGTACGGGGCACGGAACCCCACCGATCCTTCACGACTGGAATAGCGACATAATCTGGCCGAGGATCCCAACAGGCCCCTCAGGCGCAACATCCCCTGAAGGCATATTCTGCTAACCGCGGCCTGCTAGCTATCTATAGCATATTGGACTGTTAGCTGATCCACCGGCCAGTTTCTTGGACCATTATACCAATTTTGCCAATTGGACTTGGACCCCTCTGCTACTTGGAACCCTTCTAATTCCATGACTGGTCTATCGACGTCACTGCACGAGGAGGCAAAAACAGACTTTTCCCCCATCACATCGTCCCTCTAATGGCCTTCTGCTAGCTTTCTAGCCCTGGCCTGCTAACTGTCTGAATCACTGTGTCCCCAGCCACTCACTGGCCCCATACGATCCCTTGGCTACACATGCCTCTCCCTAATATTAATATGCCTTGTCCATTACTGTCCTGGTTAGTGATTACTGTCTTATTTCACTGTAGAGCCTATAGCCCTGCTCAATATGCCTTAACCAACCTTGTTGTTCCACCTCCATTTTACATTTACATTTGAGTCATTTAGTAGACGCTCTTATCCAGAGTGACTTACAGTAGTGAATGCATATATTTCATACATTTTTTCTCCATACTGGTCCCCCGTGGGAATCGAACCCACAACCCTGGCATTGCAAACACGATAGTCTACCAACTGAGCCACACGGGACCTCCCACATATGCGATGACATCACCTGGTTTAAACGTCTCTAGAGACTATCTCTCTCTTCATTACTCAATGCCTAGGTTCACCTCCAATGTACTCTCTTCCTACCATACCTTTGTCTGTACATTACATCCTGTGGCGTTCTGCATTAGCATCGAATAGCCCCGTGATATGCAACTTTTTAGGGAAGTTAGGAACCAATATACACAGGTAGTTAGGAAAGCTAAGGCTAGCTTTTTCAAACAGAAATTTGCATCCTGTTGTACAATCTCAAAAACATTCTGGGACACTGTAAAGTCCATGGAGCATAAGAGCACCTCCTCCCAGCTGCCCAATGCACTGAGGCTAGGAATCACTGTCACTACCGATAAATCCACAATAATTGAGAATTTCAATAAGCATTTTTCTACGGCTGGCCATGCTTTCCACCTGGCTACCCCTACCCCGGTCAACAGCCCTGCGCTCCCCACAGCAACTCGCCCAAACCTCCCCCACTTCTCCTTCACCCAAATCCAGAAATCTGATGTTCTGAAAGAGCTGCAAAATCTGGACCCCTACAAATCAGCTGGGCTAGACAATCTGGACCCTCTCTTTCTAAAATTATATGCCGAAATTATTGCAACCCCTATTACTAGCCTGTTCAACCTCTCTTTCGTATCGTCTGAGATTCCCATAGATTGGAAAGCTGCCGCGGTCATCCCCCTCTTCAAAGGGGGAGACACTCTAGACCCAAACTGCTACAGACCTATATATATTCTACCCTGCCTTTCTAAGGTCTTTGAAAGCCAAGTTAACAAACAGATTACTGACCATTTCGAATCTCACCGTACCTTCTCCGCTATGCAATCTGGTTTCAGAGCTAATCATTGGTGCACCTCAGCCACGCTCAAGGTCCTAAACGATATCATAACCGCCATCAATAAGAGACATTACTGTGCAGCTGTCTTCATCGACCTGGCTAAGGCTTTCGACTCTGTCAATCACAACATTCTTATCGGCAGACTCAACAGCCTTGGTTTCTCAAATGATTGCCTCGCCTGGTTCACCAACTACTCTTCAGATAGAGTTCAGTATGTCAAATCGGAGGGCCTGTTGTCCGGACCTCTGGCAGTCTCTATGGGGGTGCCACAAGGTTCAATTCTCGGGCCGACTCTCTTCTCTGTATATATCAATGATGTCGCTCTCGCTGTTGGTGATTCCTTGATCCACCTCTATGCAGATGACACCATTCTGTATACCTCTGGACCTTCGTTGGACACTGTGTTAACTAACCTCCAGACAAGCTTCAATGCCATACAACTCTCCTTCCGTGGCCTCCAACTGCTCTTAAATGCAAGTAAAACTAATTGCATGCTCTTCAACCGACTGCTGCCCGCACCTGCCCGCCCATCCAGCATCACTACTCTAGACGGTTCTGACTTAGAATATGTGGACAACTACAAATACCTGGGTGTCTGGTTAGACTGTAAACTCTCCTTCCAGACTCACATTAAACATCTCCAATCCAAAATGAAATCTAGAATCGGCTTCCTATTTCGCAACAAAGCATCCTTCACTCATGCTGCCAAACATACCCTCGTAAAACTGACCATCCTACCGATCCTCGACTTCGGCGATGTCATTTACAAAATAGCCTCCAACACTCTAGTCAACAAATTGGATGCAGTCTATCACAGTGCCATCCGTTTTATCACCAAAGCCCCATATACTACCCACCACTGCGACCTGTATGATCTCGTTGGCTGGCCCTCGCTTCATACTCATCGCCAAACCCACTGGCTACAGGTTATCTACAAGTCTCTGCTAGGTAAAGCCCCGCCTTATCTCAGCTCACTGGTCACCATAGCAGCACCCACCCGTAGCACGCGCTCCAGCAGGTATATCTCACTGGTCACCCCCGAAGCCAATTCTTCCTTTGGCCGCCTCTCCTTCCAGTTCTCTGCTGCCAATGACTGGAACGAACTGCAAAATTCTCTGAAGTTGAACGCTCTTACCTCCCTCACTAGCTTTAAGCACCAGCTGTCAGAGCAGCTCACAGATTACTGCACCTGTGCATAGCTCATCTGTAAATAGCCCATCCAATCTACCTCATCCCCATACTGTATTTATTTATTTATTTACCTTGCTCCTTTGCACCCCAGTATCTCAACTTGCACATTCATCTTCTGCACATTCTACCATTCCAGTGTTTAATTGCTATACTGTAATTACTTTGCCACCATGGCCTATTTATTGCCTTACCTCTGTTATCTTACCTCATTTGCACATGCTGTATATAGATTTTTCTACTGTATCATTGATTGTATGTTTGTTTATTCCATGTGTAACTCTGTATTGTTGTGATGGACTGCTTTGCTTTATCTTGGCCAGGTCGCAGTTGCAAATGAGAACTTGTTCTCAACTAGCCTACCTGGTTAAATAAAGGTGAAATAAATAAAAAATATATATAAACAAGGCAGGATTCACCAACCCAGCAGAATCCCCCTCCTGGCACCCCTCCCCTGTCAGACCACTGGATAGCTCTCCTGACAACACCCCCACACCAACTGAGGACACACAAAAGCCAGAGATTGTGCTCCTCATTGACTCAAATGGGAAATACAATGATGAGAGAGAACTTTTACAAAAACACCAAGTGGCTAAACTCTGGTGTCCGAACACCCGGCGTGCCCTGAAGCTGCTGTCAGAGGACAGACTAGGGTCCCCCAACCACATCATAATGCGCACAGACAACCTGAGAGCCCAGCAGGAAAGTGTGGCCACCGCACTCAAGGGAGTGATTGAAAAATCCTCTTCCACTTTCCCCAATACACAAGTGGCTATCTCCACCATGCTACCACGAAAATACTTTCACCCTGGGACTGTGCCTCAAAACCTAATGTCTACTTGGCCCACCACTCCATCCTGGACTTGAACAGCCTTTACGACCAGGTCTACCTCTACAAGGCAGCAGTCCCTACCTTTGCCAGGACCCTCAACTGCAACCTCGGCACCTCACACAGGAGCAACAGAGAAACGGACCCCCCCCCCCCCCCTCCGGAGGTCCTGCACCAAGAGGATCCACACCAAGAAGACTCACCTCCAGACCACCAGCCACATCCCCACCCCAACCAGCCGACCACTCCCAAAACAAACCCTAGCCACACCCTATATAGCCCCCCCAGATCAGTCTTATGCCCCTTCTGACCCCCCATGCTCCTTGCCCCTGCAGCAATGACCTCAACATGACAGCTGCACATATGCCCAGGCCGTGAGCAGAGCAACAGGCCCAACCACCACTAATGCACCTCCAAAAGCCCCATCCTGCAACCTAAGAGGAATGTATCAGATGCCCAACATGCTCTGCTCACACCTACTGTAATGGTATGAGCCTAAACACTATGGAACACACATTTTTACTATTTCATCCTGGAATATACAGTACAAGGTCTGAGGTCATCTGCCTTTGGCCTAAAGAGCAGGAACCCAGACTTCATCAAAGAAATTGGAAATACAGACACTGTCATCCTACAAGACACATGGTATAGAGGAGACGGACCCACTAGTTGCCCTCTAAGTAACAGAGAGCTGGTAGTTCCATCCACCTAACTACCAGGTGTGAAACAGGGAAGGGACTCATTTGGTAATTAGGGACTCATTTGGGAATGCTGATTTGGTAATAAGGAAATTATCTCAAAAGAGAAATATGGCCTTGTGTGCTACCTATATCCTCCCAATATAATCCCCATACTTTAACGATGACAGCTTCTCCATCCTAGAGAGGGAGATCAACCATTTCCAGGCTCAGGGGCATGTACTAGTCTGTGGCGACCTAAATGCCAGAACTGGACACGCTTAGCACACAGGGGGACAAAAGCCTACATGGAGGTGACAGCATTCCCTTACAAATATGCCCCCCTAGACACAACTACGACAACACAACCATCAGAAACGGGTCACAACTCCTGCAGCACTGTCGCACGCTGGGTCTGTACATAGTCAATGGTAGGCTTCGAGGGGACTCTTAAGGTAGATACACCTACAGCTCATCCCTTGGCAGTAGTACTGTAGCTTACTTTATCACTGACCTCAACCCAGAGTCTTTGAGAGCATGCACAGTCAGCTCACTGACACCCCTATCAGATCACAGCAAAATCACAGTACACTTGAATTAACTGCATAATATTAAGAAATGCTATAAATGGAAGGAAAGCAGTGTAGAAATCCACCCATAAAACAATTAGGTAACGACAAATTCAATCCCTTCTAGACAACTTCCTGGAAAAAGCGTTTCACTGTAATAGTGAAAGTGTGAACTTCGTAGTAGAAAACCTAAACAGTATATTTGACCTATCAAATAAAAAATGTTCAAGCAGACAACATAATAAAATTAACAACAATGACAAATGTCTTAATGAGGATTGCAAAAACCGAAGAAAGATATTGAGAAACCTATCCAACCAAAAACATAGAGACCCAGAAAACCTGAGCGTACGCCAGAGCCTCACTATGGTGAATCACTAAAACAATAAAGAAATACACTACGGAAAAAGAAGGAACAGCACGTCAGAAATCAGCTCAATGTAATTGAAGAATCCATAGAATCTAACCACTTCTGGGGAAATTGGAACACACTAAACAAACAGCAACACAAAGAGTTGTGTTATCTATCCAAAACAGAGATGTGTGGATAAACCACTTCTCCAATCTTTTTGGCTCTATAACAAAGAATAGAGAACAAACAGCAAAAACATATACATGATCAAATACAAATCTTAGAATCAGCTATTAAAGACTACCAGCACACACTGGATTCTCCAATTCCATTGAATGAACTACAGGACAAAATACAAACCCTCCAACCCAAAAAGGCCTGTGGTGTTGATGGTATACTAAATGAAATGATAAAATATACAGACCACAAATTCCAAAAGGCTATACTTAAACTTTTTAACATCATCCTCAGCTTTGGCATCTTCCCCAATATTTGGAACCAAGGACTGATCACCTCAATCCACAAAAGTGAAGACAAATTTAACCCTGTGGGTTATGCGTCAACAGCAACCTTGGGAAAATCTTCTGCATTAACAGCAGACTTGTACATTTCCTCAGTGAAAACAATGTACTGAGAAAATTACAAATTGGCTTTTTACCAAATTACTGTACGACAGACCACGTATTCACCCTGCACACCCTAATTGACAAAAAAAACAAACCAAAGCAAAGGCCAAGTCTTCTCATGCTATCTTCATTTAAAAAAAGCTTCTGACTCAATTTTGCATGAGGGCCTGCTATACAAATTGTATTTATTATTATACATTTTTCTTTAAGGGGTGGATCAGCTTAATATTGCGGAAAGATTGTTGCTTTCATCAATGTAATTGTCTGCATCATTTCCAATCTCCCATATATTTTTGGGGTATATATATATATCCATATACATACACGTATGCATACATATACACATATATACAGTGGGGAGAACAAGTATTTGATACACTACCAATTTTGTAGGTTTTCCTACTTACAAAGCATGTAGAGGTCTGTCATTTTTTATCATAGGTACACTTCAACTGTGAGAGACGGAATCTAAAACAAAAATCCAGAAAATCACATTGTATGATTATTTTGCATTTTTCTTTTCAAACAACTGAAAGTGAGCATGAATAAAGGGAAAAAGGCCATTCTTGATCATAGGATGAGACATTCGTACCAATTTACTAGAAAACCAGTTTGGATTTAAGTATAACTTTTGTATGACTGATGCCTTTAGTGAGAGGTCTAATGCTTTAATATTTAATAATTTTTGCCCCCCGAATTCATATTCGTTATATAAATAAGCCCTTTTAATTTTGTCTGGCTTGCCGTTCCAAATAAAATTGAATATTTTTTGGAAATATAATTTAAAAAGCAGGTCACTAGGTGTAGGCAAAACCATAAGCAAATAGGTAACCTGTGACATGACTAAAGAGTTAATCAGGGTGATTTTTCCACAAATTGACAGGTATTTTCCATTCCATGGTAGCAAGATCTTATCTATTTTTGTTAACTTTTGAGATTATTTCTTTCTTTTGGGATTTGTATACCGAGTATGTCCACATCTCCGTCAGACCATTTAATTGGTTAACTACATGGTAATGTAACATTTGCATATTTTAGTGATCCAATACATAATATAGTACACTTATCATAATTTGGTTTTAATCCAGAGAGGATAGCAAAAGTATCTAGATCCTCTATGAGGCTGTGGAGACATTCTAATTGTGGTTTTAAAAGAAAACATGAATCATCAGCGTACAATGACACCTTCGTTTTTAAGCCAAGGATTTCTTATAATTTAATATTATTGTTTGATCTAATTTTAACAGCTAACATTTCGATGGCAATAATAAATATATATGTCGATATTGGACAACCTTGTTTTTCTCCTCTAGATAGTTTAAAATATTCTGAGATGTAGCCATTATTTACTATTTTACACCTAGGGTTACTATACATAACTTTAACCCATTTTATAAGAGATTCCCCAAATTTGAAATATTCTAGGCATTTATATATACACTCCAGTCATACTTTATCAAAAGCCTTTTCAAAATCACCTATGAAAACCAGGCCTGGTGTCCCCGATATTTCATAGTATTCTATTGTTTCAAGTACTTGTCTCATATTATCTCCAATGTATCATCCATGTAAAAAACCTGTCTGATTTGGATGAATAATATCTGACAATACTTTTTTAATTCTATGCGCCAAGCATTTTTCTAGGATTTTTGCATCACAACACTGAATTGTAAGAAGTCTCCAATTTTTTAAAAGTACTGGATCTTTACATATACCACTTGGGTCCTGTTTCAGTAATAATGATATCAGACCTTCTTGTTGCGTGTCCGATAATCTACCATTTATATAGGAGTGGTTAAAACATGCTAATAAAGGTCCTCTGAGTTTATCAAAAAAATGTTGTGTATACTTCCACTGGTATGCCATCCAGCCCTGGTGTTTTCCCAGCCTTAAAGGCCCCAATTGCATCAAGAAGTTCCTCCTCTGTAATTTGGCCTTCACATGAGTCTTTCTGTACAGATGTTAATTTTACATTATTATTAGGGAAAAAATCCATTCAATTAGTTTCAGTTAGTGGAGATGGAGGAGACTGAAATGAAAACATATTCTTAAAGTACTTTACTTCCTCTTTCAAAATATAATTCAGTGAATCATGCGTGACTCCATCATTTGTAACACGTTTCAATACATTTTTTTGGTAGCATTTCTATATTGAAGATTGAAAAAGAATTTGGTTCATTTTTCCCCATATTCCATCCAGTTCGCTTAATTTTTATAACATATTACACTAGATCTTTCTTGAATAAGTTCCTCCATTTCTTTTTGTTTTTCCTCTAACTTATTCTGTGCCTCTATGGTACAGTTTTTATTGCTATCTAACTGTACTGTTAGTCCTTCAATTTCCTTTGTTAATATGGGCTCTTTTGATCTAAATTGCTTTTGTTTTATAGATGAATACTGAATTGCATGGCCTCTAAAGGCACATTTAAAAGTGTCCCATACAATAAGGGGATCTGATGTACCTATGTTATGTCTGAAAAAGTCAGTTATAAATTCTTCTGTCCTAGTTCTAAACAATTTATCATCTAGTAGGCTTTGATTCAATTTCCAATATCCTCGCCCACGTGGAAATTCTGTAAGAGTAATATATATGTCAAATATGTGATGATCCGACCGCATTCTGTCCCCTATCAACACTTTTTAAACTTTTGGTGCCAGAGAGAATGGCATAAGAAAGTAGTCAAGACGACTAGCTTGATTAAGCCTCCGCCATGTATATCTCACTAGGTCAGGGTATTATAGTCTCCATATATCCACTAATTCCAATATATGCATGACATTCATGATTTCCTTAAGTGCCTAAGGGTGATAGTTTGTAGTGTGATTTCCTTTCCGGTCCATAGAGGTATTTAAGACCGTGTTAAAATCTCCCACCATAATAATAGAGTCTAGTCTAGTCAAAATTACTGTTAATTAAAACCATCACACCTTTTGAATTTCTTTGCCCATGTGAGAAATATATTTCTCCCCCCAGTCCTTTTTCCACAAAACTTAATCTGCAATTGTTGAATGAGTTTCCTGTAAACAATATATATTATATTCCTTCTCTTTTAGCCAGGTAAATACTGATCGTCTTTTCTTATTATCTGCTAGGCCATTACAATTATAACTGGCTATACTTATTTCACCACTTACCATAATGAGACACAACTTTCAATTCCATTTATCAAAATATATGTTTGGAAACGTACCATTAAAAAGATAACTATTTAGCACACTGGAAATATGTATATGAAAAATGTAAATAATCAACCAGAAAACAGATCAAATTGAAATGCTCTCTGGCCTTAAACAGAGTACACAGTGGCAGAATACCTGACCACTGTGACTGACCCCAAATAAAGAAAATCCTTGACTATGTACCTCATCATTGAGCATAGCCTTTGCTATTGAGAAAGGCCACCATAGGCAGACCTGGCTCTCGAGAGATGACAGGCTATGTGCCCACTACTCACAAAATTATGTGGAAACTGAGCTGCACTTCCTAACCTCCTGACAAATGTATGACCACATTAGAGAGACATATTTCCCACAGATCACACAGACCCACAAAGAACTTGAAAACAAATCAAACACTGATAAACTCCCATATCTGTTAGGGGAAATACAGCAGTGTGTATTCACAGCAGCGCGATTTGTGCCCCGTTGCCATGAGAAAAGGCCACCAGTGGAGCACAAACAACATTGTAAATACAACCTATATTTATCTGTTTAATTATTTTTCCCTTCTTACTTCAACTACTTGCACATTGTAACAGCACTGTACATAGCCAATAATATAACATTTTAAATGTCTTCTGTAATGTTCACTAATATTTCCCTTTTGTTTGTTGTCTATTCATTTGCTTTGGAAATATAAACATATGTTTCCCATGCCAATAAGGCCCTTTGAATTTAATTGAATAGGAGAGAGAGAGAGAGACCAGAATTAGGCCGATACCCGCTAATTATCAAAATTAAATTGAAATTGAATTGAGAGAGAGATGTACACCATAGAGAAAGCTGATTAGCATTGTGGTCCATGTCCCACTGCCGTGACTTCGAATCACCGCTAGACAGAGAGAGATGAGGACAGACGGATGGAGAGAGAGAGAGAGAGTACTCTGGGGCAGAGGCAGAGGAGAGAGTCTATGTCTTTAGAGGGAGAGAGAGAGAGAAAGGGTGAGAGGTTTAAAAGAGAGTGAGGGAGAGAAGGAGAGAGAGAGCTGGAGGAAAGAAAGAGAGAGAGAGAGGGAGGGGTGGGACTGCAGACAAGTGTACACTTCATCCTCTTCCCGCTCTCGCTTTCCTCTCTCCCTCTCATCCCTCTGTTCTCAGTGTCTTGGCTGCCTTGTTGAGCTGAGACAATAAAACAGCTCGGTGCTGTCAGGCCACAGGCAAACACCCGTTTCCTCTGCTGTTCTCTTTTTTTCTCCTTCTGTTGTTCTTCACCTCTGTTGTGGTTCTTATTACATCTTCTCTTCTTACTGTCGGGTGTGTTCTGTTATCTCATCCGATGCACTGCTGCCGACACGTCCATACAGATATCTACGCCACTGATTAAGACGCGTAGTGCACTCACTCAAACACACACTTAGAGACGACCAGACACACACACATTTAGTTAGGTGTCCCATACGGCATGGCTCCAGGATACATAGACACCTACATATCCTGGATTCTCTCTCTCATCTTCACCTACTCTCCCCTCTTCACCTACTTTCTCCTCTTCACCTACTCTCTCCACTTCACCTACTCTCTCCTCTTCACCTACTCTCTCTCTCTCTCTCTCTCTCTCTCTCTCTCTCTCTCTCTCTCTCTCTCTCTCTCTCTCTCTCTCTCTCTCTCTCTCTCTCTCTCACACACACACCCCTGTACACTGATGACGGGCGGATGGTTCTCACTGGGCGGACGGTACGCCGGTCATTAACTAATGCACTGTGGGAGAGCGTGTCCGCCGCGACACGCAACACGGGTCAAAGGGCACCGACGCAAGAGAACACTAGTCCATCACAGGGTCACTCCACCCCATCCATCTCTGTCACACTGCTGTGCCAACAACACACACACACACTTGCTGATAAACACACACAGACGACTGGATGACTTCTTAACTGCTGGGAGAGAGACGTGTGTGCGCGTGTGTGTGTGCGCACGTGTGTGTAAGTGCTTGCACGTGCGTCTGTAAGTTCACCCACTGGCAGCCACACGTTGCCTCTCCTTAGCACAGGGAGTCAGACACAAGGCAGTAGCACTAGGAATATCCAGGTGATATGATTAGGTTTCTGGAAGCAGTGTTAACTGTTGACTGTGGAATATACAGAGTTGTATGTTATTGTGAGTCAGACAGTAGAATGATGCTATGCAGTGACTGTCATCCTGAGAGCGATGGGACAGAGGTTACAAAGGCAGACTGTTGGCTTGTATCTGCCTGCCTGTAATGGTACTTAAGGGAATATACAGTATTTATTGCTCAGAAGGTCAGACCACTCACATTACCAGAGTGCATCATTTTCCTGTTGAAGAGCGGAAATATGGGTATTAAACTATACTGAACAAAAATATAAACGCAAGTTAAAGTTCATATCAGGAAATCAGTCAAATGGAAAAATATTCATTAGGCCCTAATCTATGGAGTTCACATAACTGGGAATACAGATATGCATCTGTTGGTCACAGATACCTTAAAAAAATGTGACTCACAATGGGCCTCAGGACTTCATCACAGTATTTCTGTGGATTCAAATTGCCATCGATAAAATGCAATTGTGTTTGTTGTCCGTAGTTTATGCCTGCCCATACCATAACCCCACCGCCACCATGGAACACTCTGTTCACAACATTGACATCAACAAATCGCTCGCCCACACGACGCGGTTGTGAGGCCGGTTGGACATACTGCCAAATTCTCTAAAATGAACATTCAATTCTCTGGTGGACATTCCTGCAGTCCGCATACCGATTGCACGGTGCCTCAAAACATGAGACATCTGTGGCATTGTGCTGTGCGACAAAACTGCACATTTTAGAGTGCCCTTTTATTGTCCCCAACACAAGGTGCACCTGTGTAATGATCATGCTCTTTAATCAGCTTCTTGATATGCCACACCTGTCAGGTAGGATGGATTATCTTGGCATAGGATAAATGCTCACTAACAGGGATGTAAACACATTAATGCACAAAATTTGAGCGTATGGAACATTTCTGGGATCTTTTATTTCAGCTCATGAAATATGGGACCAACACTTTACATTTTTGTTCAGTTTATTTTAAAGAGGTGAAAGAAAAGTATGGTTCCTATTTTATTTTGTAGCATCTGTGATGGACATTTTTATGTTTGTGCTTTTCTAATAACCAATTTCTGTGTCATGCAAGTGACGGATGGAACGCCTGGAAGAAATCCTCACTGTAGTATCTGCAATTTGGCAGTACTCCAACTTTGACACCCTTTAACGTTGCAAGTTGTAACATCAGAGCTATAGCCAGATATATTTTCTTCTCTCTCTTTTGCTCTCCCCGCCCTCTCTGTTTCTTCTCTTTCACTCTCTCTCTCTCACCCTCTCCCTCCCCCGCTCCCTTCATCCCTCTTCTTTCTCTTTTCTCACATTCTCTCTCCCTCACTCCCTCTCCCCTCCCTCCGCCCCTCTTCCTTTTTCCTTTATCACGTTCTCTCGCTCTGCCTCTCACCTCCTTTTCCTCCACTCCTCTCCCTCTGTTTTCTTATGTTCTCTCTCCCTCCTTCTGCCCCTATCTCTTTCCTTGATCTCGTTCTCTCTCTCTCTCTCTCCCCTCCTCCCGGCCCTGTCAGGTTCTGGGTGGAGGCCAGACACCAGAGCACTGTGGGTCTAATTGTTAAAGTCATGGGAAACCTCCACAAGGCTCTCTCCCTCACATCTTTCTCTCCCCTTCTCTCTCTTTAGCTTTTTCCATCTGTATGTCACTCTATCCACCTGTCTGTCCATCAGTCTGTCTTTCTCTCTCTCCTCCTCTCTTTTTTCTCCCCCAAATACGACAGCCCCCAAGGGAAACTTCTCTCTTACTAAGCACTGTCACCCCCCTGAGTACCTCTCCCTTTTCCTATATTTTCTTCCTCTCTCTCTGACCTTATCAATCTTCCCCTTCACCCTCCCCCATCTCTTCCTCTGTAGCCCGTCTCTCACTCATTTCTCTGACAGCTGCTTTTCCTCCCCCCTCCTCCTTTTCTCGCTCACTCTTTCTTTTTGCCTTAATTATTCTGCCGTTCGTTAAGCTACAAATCATTCAGCTTTACAGCCAAAGAGAACAAACTGTTCATCAGTCTCTCTTTAATTAATCTTCAACAGCTACTCCCCTCCCTCACTCTGACCTCTCAGCGAGAGAGAGAGTGTGTGTGTGTGTGTGTGTGTGTGTGTGTGTGTGTGTGTGTGTGTGTGTGTGTGTGTGTGTGTGTGTGTGTGTGTGTGTGTGTGTGTGTGTGTGTGTGTGTGTGTGTGTACAGTTGGTATCGGAAGTTTACACACACTTAGGTTGGAGTCATTAAAACTCGTTTTTCAACCACTCCACAAATTTCTTGTTAACAAACTATAGTTTTGGCAAGTCTGTTAGGACATCTACTTGGTGCATGACACTAGTAATTCTTCCAACAATTGTTTACAGACAGATTATTTCACTTATAATTCACTGTATCACAATTCCAGTTGGTCAGAAATGTACATACACTAAGTTGTCTGTGCCGTTAAACAGTTTGGATAATTTCAGAAAATGATGTCATGGCTTTAGAAGCATCTGACAGGCTAACTGACATAATTTGAGTTAATTGAAGGTGGACCTGTGGATGTATTTCAAGGCCTACCTTCAAACGCAGTGCCTCTTTGCTTGACATCATGGGAAAATCAAAAGAAATCAGCCAAGACCTCCACAAAAATTTGTAGACCTCCACAAGTCTGGTTCATCCTTGGGAGTAATTTCCAAATGCCTGAAGATACTACATTCATCTGTACAAACAATAGTACACAAGTATAAACACCATGGGACAATGCAGCCATCATACTACTCAGGAAGGAGACGCGTTCTGTTGCCTAGAGATGAATGTACTTTGGTGCGAAATGTGCAAATCAATCCCAGAACAACAGCAAAGGACCTTGTGAAAATGCTGGAGGAAACGGGTACAAAAGTATCTATCCACAGTAAAACGAGTCCTATATCGACATAACCTGCTCCAAAACCGCCATAAAAAAAGCCAGACTACGGTTTCTACTGCACATGGGGACAAAGATCATACTTTTTGGAGAAATGTCCTCTGGTCTGATGAAACAAAAATAGAACTGTTTGGCCATAATGACTATTGTTATGTTTGGACGAAAAAGGGTGAGGCTTGCAAGCCGAAGAACACCATCCCAACTGTGAAGCACGGGGATGGCAGCATCATGTTGTGGGGGTGCTTTGCTGCTGGAGGGACTGGTGCACTCCACAAAATAGATGGCATCATGAGGAGGAAAATTACGTGGATATATTGAAGCAACATCTCAAGACATCAGTCAGGAAGTAAAAGCTTGGTGTCACGCCCTGACCTGAGAGAGACGTTTTATTTCTCTATTTTGTTAGGTCAGGGTGTGGGGTGGGCAGTCTATGTGATATATTTCTATGTTGTCTTTTTCTTTAATTGGCCTAGTATGGTTTCTAATCAGAGGCAGCTGTCTATCGTTGTCTCTGATTGGGAATCATACTTAGGCAGCCCTTTTTCCCTCCTTCAGTGGGGGATCTTGTTTTTGTACAGCTCAGTAAGCCTGCAGAACGTGACGTTCATTTTTCGTTGTTTATTATTTTGATTTAGTGTTCTGAGCTACAATAAAGAAATATGAGCACTTACCACACTGCACCTTGGTCAACTCCTTTTGACGACCGTCACAGTTAGTCGCAAATGGGTCTTCCAAATGGACAATGACCCCAAGCATACTTCCGAAGTTGTGGCAAAATTGCTTAAGGACAACAAAGTCAAGGTCTTGGAGTGGCCATCACAAAGCCCTGACCTCAATCCTATAGAAAATGTGTGGGCAGAACTGAAAAAGTGTGTGCGAGCAAGGAGGCCTACAAACCTGACTCAGTTACACCAGCTCTGTCAGGAGGAATGGGCCAAAATTCACCCAACTTATTGTGGGAAGCTTGTGGAAAGCTACCTGAAATGTTTTACCCAAGTCAAACAATTTCAAGGCAATGCTACCAAATACTAATTGAGCGTATGTAAACTTCTGACCCACTGGGAATGTGATGAAAGATAAAAAAAGCTTAAATAAATCATTCTCTCTACTATTATTCTGACATTTCACATTCTTAAAATAAAGTGGTGATTCTAACTGACCTAAGACAGGGAATTTTTACTTGGATTAAATGTCAGGAATTGTGAAAAACTGAGTTTTAATGTACTTGGCTAAGATGTATGTAAACTTTCGACTTCAACTGTATATGTGTGTGTGGTTGTATGTATGTATATATGTGTGTGTGTGTGTGTGTGTGTGTGTGTGTGTGTGTGTGACTTTGTGACTGCCTTTTAAGAAGTAGATAGAGATAAATGTGTTGTATTGCTTGTGTCTCTGAACCTCTCTGTTTCTTCCTTCCATTGTATGGCTCTGGTCCTTGCCCTGGGATATAAAACCAGACACATCGTTTTGCTCTGGTCCTTACCCTGTGATACTATAAAACCAGACACATTGTTTGGCTCTGGTCTTTGCCCTGTGATACTATAAAACCAGACACATTGTGTGGCTCTGGTCCTTGCCCTGGGATACTATAAAACCAGTTACTATGGAATTAGACTGAGACAGCCAACCAAATGTATCTCACTAAGTGCTCACACACTTTTCCATAGTTTTCTGTCAATTTCTTTTCTATATCCTAACATGACACCCTTTTTCCAAATACACTATTTAGGTGAATAGGATATAGCCCAAGAGATGTGTACTGTGTTCATTGGCTAGCTGTCATCTCTCTCCAGCCAATGCAATGTCAGTAGAGAAATACTGCCGGAGTTGTTGGGCAACTTTTAACTTCCTTTGTGGTTTTAGTGACATAATTGGAACGGTTGTATGAAGTGACAACAGGGCTTCATTCAATTGGACCTGGTTACTTTTCCTCCTCGTATTACACCGTTACTACCCATAATGCATTTCATGTTAATAGATACATAATACATGGCATAGCTCCTCTCATCTCATTCGTCAACACCCTATGAATCCGTTTCCTGAATTATCATGATCCATTTCCCTAAATGTGGGCAGTTGGCTGGCATCATAGTCAGAGCTGTGGCGGCGGCAGCAGCAACGGCAAGAAAATAGTTTGTTTTAAAGTGTCACCACACCCATGTCTATATGAATGATGAAGGAGTCTTTCACCGCGAGATATGATTGATGGTCCCACTAAATATGCCCATGAGGATGTGGGCTCTGCCTGCCTCTCTCCCCATTACTCTTACTCAAACGGGGCCACCAAGAGCAGACATGGTCATTTGATGCAATTTATCTGCGCACTTATCGTAATTATGAATATGTGATGAAAGATGCACCTGGAGCTTTTTATGCCTCCGGTGTGTGTGTGTGTGCATGCGTGCGTGCGTGCGTGCGTGCGTGTGCGCATTGGCATGTGTTTGGGTGTTACTGTACGTGTGTGTGCGTGTGTTGCATCTTTCTCCTGAAAGCTACTGCAGCAGGTCTCTAAACTTTTGTTACAGGAACAGAGATGGGGGGGGGGGGGGGGGGGGGGGGGGGTTTGTGCTGGCAGACATGGCTGCGGTTAACATCAGCTGCTGGTATAGCACTGATACAGTTATTGTTATTGAGGTAAGAATAGGTAGCTTGTTGTTAGGTGTTATTTCATCGGTAGCTTCTGTTGCCATGGATATAAATGTTGCAGATAAAAATATTAACGATAGTAGAAATCTAAGTTGGTGGGTGTGTTAACAGCTGTTGACTGTGATTGTGGGAGCAAATACGATATGAGCTGCATTAGCAAGATTACTGGATTGTATTAGGTAGAAAAAAGAACGATTGCAGTAGTGTAAAGTACTTAAGTAAAAATACTTTAAAGTACTTCTTAAGTAGTTTTTTGGGGTATCTGTAGTTTACTATATTCACGACTTCCGCCGAAGTCGGCTCCTCTCCTTGTTCGGGCGGCGTTCGGCGTTCGACGTCACCGGCTTTCTAGCCATCACCGCTCCATTTTTCATTTATCCATTTGTTTTGTCTTGTTCCCCGCACACCTGGTTTTCATTCCCCAATCACACTACATGTATTTATTCCTCTGTTCCCCCTCATGTCTTTGTGTGAAATTGTTTGTGTGTTACGTGTTTCTGTACGCACTAGGCTTGTGTGCGTTTTTTCCCGTGTTATTTCACGAAGCCTGTTTGTGTTGTTATACATTTGATGTTTGTGACTGTTTTGCGCGCTTTACACATTGCCTTGTTGGCTGGAGGTTTTTTGACGCAGCTGCGTCCGTCAGTGTCTCTCTCCTGCCGAAATAAAGTGTGCGCCTGTTCACAATTCTCTGCTCTCCTGCACCTGACTTCACCACCAGTACGCACACGCCTGACAACTATTTAGATGTTTGATTACTTTTACTTCACTACATTCCTAAAGAAAATAATGTACTTTTTACTCCATACATTTTCACTGACACCCAAAAGTACTCATTACATTTTGAATCCTTAGCAGGACAGGACAATGGTCCAATTCACACACTTATCACTTTTTTACCCTTATTTCACCGGGTAAGTCGACTGAGAACACATTCTGATTTACAGCAACAACCTGGGGAATAGCTACAGGGATGAATGAGATAAATGTAAACTGGGGATCATTAGGTGACAGTATGAGGGCCAGACTGAGAATTTAGCCAAGACACCAGGGTTAACACCTCTACTCTTACAGTAAGTGCCACGGGATCTTTAGTGACCACAGAGAGTCAGGACACCCATTTAACGTCCCATCCAAAAGACAGCACCCTACACAGGGCAATGTCCCCAATCACTGCCCTGGGGCATTGGGATATTTTTTTTAGACCAGAAGAAAGTGTTCCTCCTACTGGCCCTCAAACACCACTTCCAGCAGCATGTGGTCTCCCATCCAGGGACCAACCCTGCTTAGCTTCAGAAGCAAACCAGCAGTGGGGTGCAGAGGGGTATGCTGCTGGTGTTGGAGTGTACCCCTGGCTATCCGCAAGAAAAAAAATGGTGCCGTCTGGTTTCCTTAATATAAGGAATTAGAAATGATTCATAATTTTACTTTTGATACTTGATTATATTTCAAAACCAATACTTTTACTCAAGTAGTTTTTACTGGGTGACTTTCACTTTTACTTGACTCATGTTCTGTTAAGGTATCATCTTTTTTCACCACTGAATGAACCTGGAATCGAATCTAAGTCATGCCGATACATTTAGAGTTATTTGAGCTATTTTACCAGTATAATGAACAATGTCAGCAGCACATCCAATACTGTTATCTCCTGATATTCTGTCTGA
This sequence comes from Salmo trutta, assembly GCF_901001165.1. Taxonomy (NCBI): domain Eukaryota; kingdom Metazoa; phylum Chordata; class Actinopteri; order Salmoniformes; family Salmonidae; genus Salmo; species Salmo trutta. Next base: position 48,828,470 of record NC_042961.1, on the reverse strand, counting down.
ATGGCCTTGTACTGCTGAGAATAGGTCAACTTAACTGGAACAAGCGTATTTACCAAAGCAAATTTAAATAAAACCATCTCTCTCCAGTGTGTCTCAGTAGACAGACAGGCTGATTTGGTTAAGCACCATCTCGCTCTCCAGTGTGTATCCGACAGACAGACAGGCTGGTTTGGTTAAGCAGCGTCTCGCCTCAGCGCTTTATTGACGTTGGTCGTGAAGGCGTGACGCGCGCTCCTCTTTTATTAAGAGTGTGAATCTCTCCTAATGAAATAACTCTGTCATCCCTTGCTACCCCGCCACGCCGCAGCCACGCAATTCCCACACATCCCTCCCTCCTTCTCTCTCTCTCGCTTTTGCTTCTCTACCTCTCATTTCCTTGTCTTTTCTCTCTTTTGCTTCTCTCTTTCTCTCTCCATCTCTTGTTGTATGCTAGGTCTTTGTCGTTCCATCTATCGCTCTCTTTCCTCTCACTCCCTCTGTCTTGCTTCCTTATTTCTGTCCCTCTATCTGCCTCTCTCTCTTTCTTCCCTCTCTCTTTCAGCAGAGAAAAGGAATGCCTTGTTATCCCCTGCTGATTGGTTGATAAATGGCATTATTAAGAGGGATCCAAACCACATAACTCACTACGCATCCACGGACTGGGACGAGAGAGAGAGAGAGAGAGAGAGAGAGAGAGAGAGGCAGAGAGGCAGAGAGAGAGAGAGAAGGCAGAGAGGCAGAGAGAGAGAAGGCAGAGAGGCAGAGAGAGAGAAGGCAGAGAGGCAGAGAGAGAGAGAAGACAGAGAGGAGACCAGACGGGAGAGAGAGAGAAGCCAGAGAGGAGACCAGACGGGAGAGAGAGAGAAGCCAGAGAGGAGACCAGACGGGAGAGAGAGAGAATGTATGGAAAGACAAGCCAGAGAGGAGACCAGACGGGAGAGATGGAGAAAGAACGCCAGAGAGGTCCCACGTAGAGTGAAGTCCAACTGTGGGCATCAGTGTGTGTGTGTGACGGCTCCAGTCCTTGGCAAACCTGCCTCACCCCTCTGCCCCCTGCCAACCCCGTTCCTTTAGATGTGTCCGTCACTTCCATGCTCTGGGAAGGGACCTGCCAGCATTCATACATCCATCTCAGACCGCATACGCACACACACACACACACGCATACACACACGCACGCACACACATCCATCTCAGACCTCTCTGCTCTCAGTTACCACACACAGCCCATGAAAAGAAACCAATGGGAATGGGTCAAGTTGTCAGATGTGAGACACTGGGGAATATTGTGACTTAAATGGGTGAGATGAATGAATATATTCATGTTTGGTACAGTCTCTTACAACTAGACTTCCTTTGAATGGCAGAAGTTATGTTTCTGAAAAAGTTATGTTTCTGAACATAACCCTGACTCTCTCTCCCCTCCTCTCTCTCAGCCCCTCCCCTCCTGTGTGTGACTGTGGGTGGCTTTCTCATCCGCTCACGACTCCAGTGGCCGCTTGGCTTATTCCCCCTTGCTTCACACCCAGAATGTTAAAACATCATGTGCAGTCCTGAAGGGGCTTAATCCTGGATCGATGGCTCCTCTCTCTATCAGGCCGCGGTGACGCCTGGGGCTGGGTGGGGCTGTGTGTGTGTGTGTGTGTGTTTGTGTGTGCGTACATGCAACGTGTGTGTGGTGTGTATTTGTGTGTGTGTGTGTGTGTGTGTGTGTGCGCGTACATGCAACCTGTGTGTGTATGTGTGTGGTGGTGGGGGAGTGGTAGAGCAGTGGTGCCGCTGCAGTGTTTAGCATACGGAACCAGGGAGGGCCTGCAGGGCCAGCCAGACAGCTCGTCCAGCCCAGGCAGGACAGACTCAGGAGAGGGAAGCTCTCCTCGGCTGGCCCCTGCCCTCTTCAGAACCCCCAGATGTCCTGCTGAACACAGCCCAGTCTGACTGACATGCTCCCCCGGCTCCACACCACTTGCAGCAGCTACTGCTGTGTTTAACCTTGACTGGAGGGGGAGTGAGTGTGTGTGTGTGTGTGTGTGTGTTTGTGTGTATGTGCTTGACCGCGTGTGCTTGTGTAATGTGTCTCTATAGACAGTGTTTTGTAATATTGCGTAAGATCCACTGTCATGAGAAGTGCTGCTTCTGTCCAGTACAGTATGTTAAGCGAGGCTTGAAAGTGTAGACTGAGGCTTAATTTGGGATTAAAACTGTACTCCAGAACAAGCAAATTGTTGAACTCTGACCCTGTGTGTCTGGTGTTTGACCACCCACTGCCGATGAAGCGCAATCTTTTACTCGTTATTGGATCCAATCGCATTCCAGGGGCCACAATCTTCATCCAACATTTAACAGCATTGTGTCACCAACTGGACATTTCCACATTGCGTAAACGTTCCTGACACGTTCTGTGTTAGTCCGGGCCTTTCATGATTGAACAGATGTTACTGTACAGGTATCTCCCTAACTATTTCCAGGAAGGAAACGGATAAACCCTTAGCAGCCGCACACAACTGTACAAGTGATATCTTTTTCCTCCCTGTACTCAAAGGACAGGGCATCAGAAGCCCTGTTTTACCAGATGCCCCGATACTACCGTACCCTCATACATATTTGATGTTGCTCATTAAATCTGGATTGTAGTGGCACTTAAGTATTCTGACATTCTCTGTGATCCATGTGATACAGTATTTTCCCTGCTAATGGTCTAAAGTGAAGGATTCTCTCTGCTGTGGGGCACATGACAACAGAAAACAACACACTGTTGTCCATGTCGACCACATGTCCCGGATTGTGCGGGACAGTCCCGCATTTTGTCCCTTTGTCCCACATCCACTCAACCAAACAATCATGTCCCGCATTTAATCAATACATTCAAACACCGCTGATTTAGAAGTGTTATTCGATTTGTCCCGTATTTCAGTCAGACATTCCAACCTGTCTCCTGCGTTCACGTTGCGTTTATGAAAATTGTTGTCGAGATCTGATATTGTGCGCAGCGCAAGACGAGACATAGGCCAATGTCATAGGCCCATCGCCGACCAATCACATTTCCCAAATCCTTTCAGGCTAAATTAAATTCCAGCTAAACTTGGAGAGGACAGTTAGCCTAACTACTTCTGACGAAGAGCTATAAAAGTAAGAACAGACAGAAATGTTTCCGTATCCACACATTCCCAGATTTTCATAAAACAGCCACACATGCAGTTTCTCGTTTCTGCATCACCAAATTTTGCGCGAGGCAAATGAGTAGCTAGGTGCGCTTCAATTAGCTTGTTCAGTGCAGCGGGAGCAGGGGTGTCCAGAGCAGCATGCCGCTACTTCTCACAGTGGCGCTCGTTTAGTACAGTTAGATCAAAGCTGAATCAATGTCTTGGAAGATCACAATGATTTATTTGCACTGAGAACCAAATATAACAGCATAGTATAATGTTACTGTTACACCAAAAACACCACCTAATTTCTTGAGATTTTAGGATAGTTCCTTGAATAGTCCAGCGCACGTAACTAGGCAAAATGTGCTTTGGTTGAACAAAATACAGGAAGGCTATATAGTTTGTTAACACCATAATTTGACAGTAAATCGTAAAAAATTATAATTCACGATTGACAGTGATGATGGCCCATTTTGAAATGAGATATCTTTAACTTGTGGGGCAAGGCACTTAGCCCTCATATTAATGCCTAAGTTTGTTTTTTTTACAGACACCTGCTGACAAAAAATATATATATTTTAATGTAGGCTACACTGTCCCACAAAATCTTCCTGTTGTCCCGCATTTGGGTATTTTAAATGTGGTCACCCTACTGTTGTCCTGTATCGTTAGCTAGCACGCTGGAACAAGGTGCTACACATTCCCTGTATTTCCCTGCTCTTGGAAGGTCTAAAGTGAGGGACTGTCTTGTGTGGAGCACAGAAAAAAGAAACCAACAACTGCTTTCCCCTGCTGTCAACAGGAAGCTACACAAGATGCTACATGTTATTTTCCTGCTCTTTGGAGGTTCTAAGTGAAGGATTTGATCTGTTGTCAGGCAGGGTAAACAACTGCTGTTGTCCCATAGCGTTAGCAAGCATACTAGCAAGCTAGCTGTCAACCAGAAGCTAATACACACAACAAGAGGCTGCAAATGCAGCAGATAAACTCACAGTTCATATAAGATATAAATCCCAGCTAGCTCGACAAACAACTTTTCTGCCTCAGAACATATTCTGAAAACAACAAAACAGATCACCACAGTAGATGGAAAATGGTGTCCCGGGTCATGCAACTTTTAGTAGCTCAGTAAAGTGTTTCTTTGTCTTTCTCGCCTTCTGTCTGTCATTCGTTCTCTCTCTCTCTCTCTCTCTCACTCCTCTACCCAAACAGAGCAGCAAAGTCTCACATGCTATCCATCTTTAATGAAGCATTCTCCGTGCTAGGCAATAGACACACACACACACTCTGCCTTCCTCACAGTAGAGGCTGTCCCTTTTTAAGCAGGCACCTTGCAAGGTCCCATCAATCAGAAGGCCACTGTAGACACAGACGGTGCCTTTCAGTGTAAATAGCAGGACTCTCATGCATTAGGGGGACACAAAGTTCTCTCCCTTAGTAACTGTTTGTTCACCAGTAAAAAAAGAGCACTCTGCACACTGTAATTTACATGCAGTCTGCTCCAGAATGTGTACATAATAACAACACCTTAAAGAAAAATGTCAAACCCAAACTATTTGGCATTTGTTTTATAAGTCGTTAGTCCGAATGAAATGACATAAATACAGCCGGTATGATGCATCATACCACCCTTACAAAAAAGATTGCAGTTTTGAAACTGCAGTGAAAGTGTACTGCAGTTATACTGCAATCTGACTGCATTTTATTTCTTCATAAGGGCAGGTGTATTTCTGTTTTTTGAAAATTATACATCTTGAAAACGTGATTGCTGACAAGCAAAACATTTTTGGAACTATATCAACAATGGACTAATGAAGCAAATACCAAAATATAGTTTTTGGGAGGAGTTGTCCTTTAAGGTCTTTAAAGACCTGATGTTGAAATATAGGTGGAAGTTGGGAGGAAATAGATTGCAGTGTGCTGAATCTTTCTTTAACTGCTGGACATCAACCTTGATATCAACCACCTGCTTAAAGTCATGTCACACACACACACACACCCCACACACACACACACACACACACACACACACACACACACACACACACACACACACACACACACACACACACACACACACACACACACACACACACACACACACACACACACACACTTGTTCCCAGATGCTGTGTTTGTGTAGGTTAGGACAGCATGCAGTATGAGGCCACACACATAAGTTGGTTGCCGTGGTACCTGTGTGTTGTTAACCCTGTCCTGTTCTCTCCACCTGCAGAGCCCCAACTGAAAGGCATCGTCACAAGACTCTACAACCGGCATGGCTTCTACCTCCAGATGCTTCCGGATGGCACCATGGACGGCACAAAGGACGAAAGCAGCTCCTTCTGTAAGTCTGTCTGTCTGGTTCACATCTGTCTGGCTGGCTGGCTCACACCTGTCTGTCTCCCTATAACCCTGCTGTCCATCTGTGAGTCTCACACCTGTCTGTCTATGTTCACTGTTCCTATAACCTTCCAGGGACGGTTCTGCACCTGTCTGTCTGCGTCTGACAGTCTGCTGTCCTCAACCCCTGGCTGTCCTGTCCCTCTGTCTGCCCATCTGGAGTGTCAGTTAGACAAGTCTAAAACAGCTGAAAGACACTTTCTCCCTGTTATCCACATAGCTCTAGTTCCTCACAGATCTTCCCCAGGTAGCACGGTAGTTAGCCCCAGCGAGTAGTCTTCCTGCTGGATCAATTATCCGGGTGTAGGGTGAACATGCTGATCTTGGGTCATTCTAGCATTTTCTTCACTAATGGTTAAGGTTAGGATTGGGGGAGGGGGAGCTGATCCTGAATCTGTAAGTAGGGGAAACTTCGCTCCCCTGCTGAGTAGTCTCTCTGCTGGGTGTATTACCCTCAGTCAGGGTTTTCACCTGAATGATCACTGACCAAAAGATAGAGTATCCCCCGTCCTCTACGGCCCACTGGTCTCTCCTTTACCAGATCATTATAATGCGAGACCTGCTTATGTTAGGACTTTTAGTTTGAAGGAGGATAGGGTTTTCACCTGGGTGATCACTGAGCAGAACATACCTTCCCTTCCTCTGGGACCACTGGGCTCTCATACAACAGATCAATAGAGCATTATAGGATACCCACGATGTGTTGATGCCGCACTTCCCACTAGCTTACAGTGAAATACCTTACGGTGAAAAGGTATAACGCTAGCATAATTTGTAATAAGGAAAGTCATGCTTACTGTAGATCCCAAGGCACTGTGATTATCTGGTGATACGCAGCACATGCTGTTCCTTTCTAAAAGGGGGGGGGGGGGTGTAATGTTGAGGGTCATTATGTAATGCCATGTAACTCTTTACAGTATGTATTGCAATATGAAAATCTACACTTCGTATTGGCATAGCGTGAATGCTTTTTAGACAGTACCTATTTTTAGACAGTACCTATTTTTAGACAGTACCTATTTTTAGACAGTACCTATTTTTAGACAGTACGTGTTTTTAGACAGGTTAGCCTATAATCGTGGACACATTATTCCATAAGATTTTGTGAGTCTTAAATCTTAAATATGTCGTACAACTAACTCCTTTTAGCCAGTGTGGGTGATTTTTAGGTAGGGATAGTATAGAGAGTAAATCCTTGCGTAACAAAACAGGTCCCGGTTGGGGTATTATGTCATTTATTTAGAGATTGGAGGCCAGCCATGAAGTGTTTTTGAGTGTGAGCTACGGTTAATTTGATAACTATAATTCCATCAAACCTTACATCAGTCTTACTGTTACTGTGAGCGCTTTGTAAGGGAAACATGGGAGATGCAGAAGGTGGGAGAGAGAGGGGGGGTAAAGAGAGAGAGAGAGAGAGCGGTGAAGTGAGAGAGAAAAAGAGAGAGAAAAATAGACGAATGGAGGGAGATCTGGAATGTACAGTACAGGATTTCATTCAAGGTAGATTATTTATTAATTCTCGCAGCACGGTGGAATTGTGGTATGATTGACATCATTGTAATTGCGTATCAATCTACAGCACAAGCATCTACCCCACTGCACAGAATATTGAATGGGAGAAATTATTGGTTTTTGTGTGTGTGTGTGTGTCTGTGCAAAGTGTGTGCGTGCATGTTTATGTACGTGTTTGAGCATGTATGTTTGAGGTCTGGATGACCCCTACAGTATTTACTGTAGCCCATAACAGAATGACAGGCCTTTTCCCTATGGAGAGAGCAGAGATACCCCATAACAGAATGACAGAATGACAGGCCTTCTCCCTATGGAGGGAGCAGAGATACCCCATAACAGAATGACAAAATGACAGGCCTTCTACCTATGGAGGGAGCAGAGATACCCCATAACAGAATGACAAAATGACAGGCCTTCTACCTATGGAGGGAGCAGAGATACCCCATAACAGAATGACAAAATGACAGGCCTTCTACCTATGGAGGGAGCAGAGATACCCCATAACAGAATGACAAAATGACAGGCCTTCTACCTATGGAGGGAGCAGAGATACCCCATAACAGAATGACAAAATGACAGGCCTTCTACCTATGGAGGGAGCAGAGATACCCCATAACAGAATGACAAAATGACAGGCCTTCTACCTATGGAGGGAGCAGAGATACCCCATAACAGAATGACAAAATGACAGGCCTTCTACCTATGGAGGGAGCAGAGATACCCCATAACAGAATGACAAAATGACAGGCCTTCTACCTATGGAGGGAGCAGAGATACCCCATAACAGAATGACAAAATGACAGGCCTTCTACCTATGGAGGGAGCAGAGATACCCCATAACAGAATGACAAAATGACAGGCCTTCTACCTATGGCGGGAGCAGAGATACCCCTCATACACAACACAACACAACCCAGGCTGCTAGGGTTCTGAGTGGCTGAGAGACCTGCTGAGTATACTCTGTCTCGGTCACGCTACAGCTTACACTCCACACCCTCTCTTTCTCTCCCTTTCTCCCCCTCACTCTCCCTCGCTCTGTCTCTGCTTCTCATCCTCCTGAAGTGATAAGTCTCCCATCAGGACCCCCACTGGTTCCCTGACCTCTCCTATATAAAAAAAAAGTGTCTGTCTGTACATGTGCTTATGTATGTATGTATGTGTGTGTGTGTGTGTGTGTGTGTGTGTGTGTGTGTGTGTGTGTGTGTGTGTGTGTGTGTGTGTGTGTGTGTGTGTGTGTGTGTGTGTGTGTGTGTGTGTAATTATGCACCCTACTGCGGCGTATGCTAAGGAGGCCAGTCAGAAAAGGTCCAAATCAGCAGCAAATGGAGATAAATAATTAAGGAGGAAATGGTCAGATTCATATGAGTTCTACAGAAACAGCCTGAGTCCCAAATGGCACTCTATTCCCTATGCACCTTGGTCAAAAGAAGTGCACTATATGGGGAATAGGGTGCCCTTTTGGATGCACACAGAGTGTCTGGAGTCTTCTGCTGGACCTGTGCCCACAGGCAGGCCTTCCCGGGCTTCCCCTGCCCTCCTCTCTACATTTTGCTAACAAGCCAAACACACACACACATACACACAAACACAGAAACTCTCTCAAAGTACATTTGACCGTTGGAAGTTGTTAAAGGACACTGGGATGGGAGGCCTCCCTCTCCTCCCCTTCTCCTTCCTCTATTCCGCTGCTCTCTTTTCCTCCCTCACTCTGACAATTAGGCAGAGAGGCTGCTGTTGGCAGAGGCCCCTGGGCATTTGGCCCCTGGGCATTTGGCCCTTGGCCAGGCGTATTACACACTGCGGCTGCACCGCCCTGCCAGTTAATTGCTAATTTTACCAAAGCCGTCTTGTCGGATCGATCCCTGCGACCCCCAGCCTTCAGCTACCCGCATAAGTCTCTAGCCCCCAACCCCCGGCCTCCAGCACCAGGAACTACCACTTCCAGCGCCCTGACAGACCCCAAACTAAGGCCCCTTGGCAAATAGCCCCTGAACCTAGTTCGTGCCCCCAGTCCTGGGCACATTGACCCAGCCCCATGGCCTCAGATATTGAATATGTCCACCTAAGGCCCCCTTACAGCCCCCAGGGGCCGGGCCACAAAGACCCAATACACACCTTGGAGTGAAAGGGGGCATGGGGGTATACATCCTCCACCATCACCTCTGTCTTGTTTCTACCACTCTGCTCTCCTCTGGAGGAGAAATCTCTTCCTTCCTTCCTGCACATATCATTCTGAGAACCTTATGGTTCTTAGAGCTTGGTGAAAGCGTGGTTATTTTACATACAACCTTCCCACAACATTCTGGGAATGGTGCAGGATACCCAGCTAGCACATAACGTTCTGAGAACCATATGTGTATTAGGTGGGAATTTCAGTAATTCAGCATAACATTTTCTACACGTTTCCTGATGGTTCTATTTAAAGTCATGTTTTCAGAACATTCAGATCACTTTTTGTTTCATCACATTGATGACCGACTGAGCATTCTACTCAAAGCATTGTACGTGAGTGCTGATGAAGATTTCATCAAATGTGCATTACAAGATCGTAATTGGATCGCAATTGGATATCACAAAATTGGGGGTAAAATACAAATAAAAGGGCATTACTGTGGCTCTGAAATACAATGACATTTCAAAAGGAGGAAAATAATTAGTACGAAAACCTTTTGTCATCATTTTGATGTCACCAGATGGACTTTAGATGGAGTATAATGTTAGCTAGCTAGCTAAGATTGAGGGTAGACCACCAACTGGCTGACATTAGCATTGCTAGCTATTTTTGACAAACTTTGCAAGCTAATGACAACATTGTCCTCTGTCTAAAGTAAATTTGACTACATGATAATGATGGCAAAGTTGTTTCCTTCTAAATATCAGCCTACTTTAACGATGTCATCATATTTCCAGGACACTATAGTGTAATTAAGACTAAACAGCCAATGTCATATATGCATAGTCACTTTAACCATATCTACATGTACATACAACTTAATCAGCCTGACTGACTAACTAACCGGTGTCTGTATGTAGCCTCGCTACTTTATAGCCTCGCTACTGTATATAGCTTGTTTTTTACTGTTGTTTTATTTCTTTACCTACCTATTGTTCACCTAATACCTTTTTTGCACTATTGGTTAGAGCCTGTAAGTAAGCATTTCACTGTAAGGTCTACATCTGTTGTATTCGGCGCACGTGACAAATAAACTTTGATTTGATAGCCTCCATCCCGAATGACTGGGCTTATCACAACTTTTTGGCACCACTACGGGGCCGCTGGCAGAGGGAGGCTTGAGAACGTTCATAACAATGGCGTGATGTGACCGGGTGAAAGAGGTGCAACCTATGAATACAAAACTCTGACTATCCTCTATCTTGTTAAGTGTGTTCAGGTGTGTTGGCCGCGCCCACTAATTGGCCACACCTGATTTGAATGACTGATTGTTTCCTGGGGTATGGGGTCTGTTTGAATAAACTAAAATTAAAAGCTTTGTATGAGTTAAAAAAAACATGACATGCTTGCTCCATCCTGTTGGTGCAGTGGACTAATTCCCTCGAAAGCAAACAGAAGATCATTGGTTCAAATCTCACTGACGCTGTGCCACAACAGAGAAATGAATGTGTTTGTATGATTAATGCCTCAGCAAATCAATTTCCATGTGGCCTATCTGTCAAATAAAATCAAATTGTATTTGTCACATGCACCGAACACAACAGGTGTAGACCTTAAAGTGAAAAGCTTACTTACAAGCCCTTAACCAACAATGCAGTATTTTTTTTTTAAAGTCAGAAAATATTTGCTAGAAAATAATAATAATTAAAAAAAAAACAATAATGAGGCTATTTGCAGGGGGTACCGGTACTGAGTGTCAATGGTGGTAACTGGTGCATGGAAGTCAGGTGCAGGAGAGCAGAGATGAGTGGACAAAGCAATTTACTGAGGCAATTATTAGAACAGAACGCAACCGCGTCACAAAAACAAATGCCCAAAGAACAAGTAAGGCTGCCACGAAGCACGGGCACAAAAACAAAACCCGGCGCAAACCAGCCGGAAGCATGCCAACCTTGACAATAAACAATTCCACACACAGACATAGGGGGAACAGAGGGTTATATACACGACAAGTGATGAGGGAATGTAAACCAGGTGTGTGGGAAAGCAAGACAAAACAAATGGAAAATGAAAGGTGGATCGGCGATGGCTAGAAGACCGGTGACGTCGACAGCCGAACGTCGCCTGAACAAGGAGAGGAACCGACTTCGGCGGAAGTCGTGACACTGAGTCAATGTGCGGAGGTACAGGTTAGTCGAGTTAGATTGAGGTAATATATACATGTAGGTAGGGGTAAAGTAACTATAAATAGATAATAAACAGTGAGTAGCAGCAGCGTAAAAAAGGGTGTCAATTCAAATAGTCTGGGTAGCCATTTGATTAACTGTTTAGCAGTCTAATTGCTTGGGGGTAGAAGCTGATATGGAGGCTTTTGGACCTAGACTTGGCACTCCGGTACCGCTTAACTAACGGTAGCAGAGAGAACAGTCTACGACTAGGGTGGCTGGAGTCTTTTTTATGGCCTTCCTCTGACACCGCCTAGTATATAGGTTATGATTTCAGGAAGCTTGGCCTCAGTGATGTACTGGACCGTACAAACTACCCTCTGTAGCGCCTTGCAGTCGGATGCCGAGCAGTTGCCATACCAAGCGGTGACGCAACCAGTCAGGATTCTCTTGATGGTGCAGCTGTAGAACTTTTTGAGGATCTGAGGACCCATACCAAATCTTTTTAGTCTCCTGAGGGGGAATAGGCGTTGCTGTGCCATCTTCATGACTGCATTGGTGTGTTTGGACAGTGATAGTTTGTCAGTGATAGTTTGTCAGATGTGGACACAAAGGAACTTGAAGCTTTCCACCAGCTCCACTATAGCCCCGTCGGCGTGAATGGGGGCGTGCTCGGCCTGGAGTCCACAATCAGCTCTTTTGTCTTGCTCATGTTGAGGGAGAGGTTGTTGTCTCTGACCTCCACCCTGTAGGCTGTCTCATCATTGTCGGTGATCAGGCCTACCACCGTTGTGTTGTAGGCAAATGTAATGGCGTTGTTGGAGTCGTGCATTGCCACGTAGTCGTGGGTGAACAGGGAGTACAGGAGGGGTCTAAGCACACACCCCTGAGGGGCCCCAGTGTTGAGGATCAGCGTGGGAGATGTGTTGTTGCCTACCCTTCTCACCAGGGGGCTGCCCGTCAGGAAGTCCAGGATCCAGTTGTAGAGGGAGATGTTGAGTCCCAGAGTCCTTAGCTTAGTGATGAGCTTTGATGGCACTGTCTGTGCTTGTTCAAAACAGTTAACCCAAAATAAGCTGGCAGTGTTATTAAAAGTCTAATTGAAATATGTTCTCAGAACATTATTTAATTACCTTCAAGTAACGTATCACTTATTTTCTCAGAACATTAATAACACCTCCCAAGAAAAGTATCAGGGAACCACGGTAAAACGTTCTTAGAGCCAGCAACATCGTCACTTCTGTTTTCAGAATGTTAAAAAAACGTTCAGTTTTACTGCTTATTTAGGGCTTCATTCCCTAAATAAATAAAGGTTAAATAAATAAAATCATTATAATAACTCCCAGAGCCAATGGGAAACCACAAACAGATGTTCCACCAAGGAAACAAACGTGCTAGCTGGGCCTCAATTGCACTGTGTGTCAGGAAGGAAGGAAGGAAGGAAGGAAGGAAGGAAGGATGGAAGGAAGGAAGGAAGGAAGGACGGTAAAGAGCAGAGGAACAGACAGCAGAGGAACAGATGGGAAGACAGGGAAGAGGGAGAGAGAGGAGGGATGAGAGACGAGAGAAAGAGGAGATCAAGGGAGGAGGGACTGTGGTGCCAAAGGAGCAGCTGGCGATCCACTGATGGCCGTTCAATCACTGTGTCTCCCCCCTCTGGTGGGAGGTCAGAGAGGCTGGCTATTTCTCTCCCTCTCTCTTTCAGAGAGTTATGCAATAGGGGTAGGGAAAGGGGAGGGAGAGAGGAATGGAGGGAGGGAGGGAGAATCCAGATTTTGGACACCTCTTCTCTGACCAGCTGGACTGACCAGTGGGTTGACATTATGACATGGCTGTGTGTGTGAGAGAGCTCGACCTCCCACTTGAGATACATGAAGGAGGGAGGAGAAAGGAGAAAGGGGGAGATGGAGAGGGGGAAGATAGGGGGAGGAGAGGAGGAGGATGCCTTAATACTGTAGCAATAGAGGAGGGATTCTCACCACCTACAGAGAAAGGTAGGAGGGAGAAACAGACCGGAAAATGAAACAGAGATGTCACGTCCTGGCCAGTATATAAGGTTAATTGTTTTGTAGTTTGGTCAGGGCGTGACAGAGGGTATTTGTTTTATGTGGTTCGGGGTGGTGTGTTTGTGTAAAGGGTGTTTGATTTAGTATGTCCGGGGTTTGGTTTATGTCTAGGTAGTTCTATGTGGAGTCTAGTATGTCTGTTTCTATGTCTGGTGAATTGGTGTTGGGACTCTCAGTTGAAGGCAGGTGTTTTCTATCTGCCTTTGATTGAGAGTCTCATAAATGAGGGTGTGTTTGTGTTTGTGTTTTGTGGGTGATTGTTCTGTGTTCAGCCCTAGGCTTTGCCAGACTGTTAGTTGTTCGTTTGTTCTAGTGGTTTTGTTATTTTGTATTCAGTGGTTTTTGTAAGTGAATAAATCTAAATATGAGCATACACGTACCTGCTGCGTATTGGTCTACATTTTCAGACGACGATTTCGTTATATCGTCGGAAGACGAAGACGACAACCGTGACAGAATCACCCACCTCAAAAGGACCAAGCAGCAGTGGAAGGAGCAGACGGCGTTCGAGTTGGACTGGCGGGAGAAGTGGACTTGGGAGGAAGTTCTGAACGGGGCCGGACCTTGGCATCAGGCTGGGGAGTATCGCCGCCCGCAGTGGGAAATAGAAGCAGCCAAGGCAGAGAGGCGGTGGTACGAGGCCAGAGTGGACGCGCTGAAGGAGATGCACGAGAGGCACCCCCAAGAAAATTTTGGGGGGGGGCACACGGGTAGTTTGGCTAGGCGTAAGAAGAGCCGGAAGCCAGCTACCCGTGGTTATATGGAGGAGCGTATGAGGTGGGGAGCGCCATGTTTCGCTGAGAAGCGCAATATCTCACCCATACGCACGCACAGTCCGGTGCGAGTTATTCCAGCCCCTCGCAGGTGCCGTGCTAGAGCGGGCATCCAGCCTGGTAGGAGGATGCCTGCGCAGCGCATCTGGTCGCCGGTACGCCTCCGAGGACCAGGCTACCCAACTCCCGCTCTACGCACGGCTACCATCAAGCCCCTGCACAGCCCAGTCTGCCCTGTACGAGCACTCCGCTCGTGCAGGGCTACTAGTTCCATCCAGCCAAGGCGGGTTGTGCAGGAGGTAAGATCTAGACCGGCTGTGCGCCTCCATAGCCCTGGGTTTCCAGCTCCTGTCTCTCGTGCGGACCCGGAAGTGCGTCCACCCAGTCCGACTCGTCCTGTTCCCGCTCCCCGCACTAAACGGCAAGTGCGTAAACCCAGCCTCGCGAGTCAACAGTCGTCGGAGCTGCCCGCCAGTCAACAGTCGTCGGAGCTGCCCGTCAGTCAACAGTCGTCGGAGCTGCCCGTCAGTCAACAGTCGTCGGAGCTGCCCGTCAGTCAACAGTCGTCGGAGCTGCCCGTCAGTCAACAGTCGTCGGAGCTGCCCGTCAGTCAACAGTCGTCGGAGCTGCCCGTCAGTCAACAGTCGTCGGAGCTGCCCGTCAGTCAACAGTCGTCGGAGCTGCCCGTCAGTCAACAGTCGTCGGAGCTGCCCGTCAGTCAACAGTCGCCGGAGTGGCCAGACTGCGCTGAACTGCCGGAGTGGCCAGACTGCGCTGAACTGCCGGAGTGGCCAGACTGCGCTGAACTGCCGGAGTGGCCAGACTGCGCTGAACTGCCGGAGTGGCCAGACTGCGCTGAACTGCCGGAGTGGCCAGACTGCCCTGAACTGCCGGAGTGGCCAGACTGCCCTGAACTGCCGGAGTGGCCAGACTGCCCTGAACTGCCGGAGTGGCCAGACTGCCCTGAACTGCCGGAGTGGCCAGACTGCCCTGAACTGCCGGAGTGGCCAGACTGCCCTGAACTGCCGGAGTGGCCAGACTGCCCTGAACTGCCGGAGTGGCCAGACTGCCCAGACTGCCCCGAGCTGACAGACTGCCCTGAACTGCCGGAGTGGCCAGACTGCCCTGAACTGCCGGAGTGGCCAGACTGCCCTGAACTGCCGGAGTGGCCAGACTGCCCTGAACTGCCGGAGTGGCCAGACTGCCCTGAACTGCCGGAGTGGCCAGACTGCCCTGAACTGCCGGAGTGGCCAGACTGCCCAGACTGCCCCGAGCTGACAGACTGCCCTGACCTGCCCGAGTTGCCAGACTGCCCTGACCTGCCCGAGTTGCCAGACTGCCCTGACCGTCCCGAGTTGCCAGACTGCCCTGACCGTCCCGAGTTGCCAGACTGCCCTGACCGTCCCGAGTTGCCAGACTGCCCTGACCGTCCCGAGCTGCCAGACTGCCCAGACAGCCTGGAACGGCCTGAGCCGGAGCCGCCTCCAATATAGGTGGGTTGGGGAGGGGGGGTGTAGCACAGTGCCGTCGTTGACGGCAGCCACCCTCCCTTCCCTCCCTTTAGTAAGGGGGAATTTTCTTTTGGGTATTGTTTGGGGGTATTTTTTTTGTGTTAAGGTGCTTCTGGGGTAGCACCTTTAAGGGGGGGGTACTGTCACGTCCTGGCCAGTATATAAGGTTAATTGTTTTGTAGTTTGGTCAGGGCGTGACAGAGGGTATTTGTTTTATGTGGTTCGGGGTGGTGTGTTTGTGTAAAGGGTGTTTGATTTAGTATGTCCGGGGTTTGGTTTATGTCTAGGTAGTTCTATGTGGAGTCTAGTATGTCTGTTTCTATGTCTGGTGAATTGGTGTTGGGACTCTCAGTTGAAGGCAGGTGTTTTCTATCTGCCTTTGATTGAGAGTCTCATAAATGAGGGTGTGTTTGTGTTTGTGTTTTGTGGGTGATTGTTCTGTGTTCAGCCCTAGGCTTTGCCAGACTGTTAGTTGTTCGTTTGTTCTAGTGGTTTTGTTATTTTGTATTCAGTGGTTTTTGTAAGTGAATAAATCTAAATATGAGCATACACGTACCTGCTGCGTATTGGTCTACATTTTCAGACGACGATTTCGTTATATCGTCGGAAGACGAAGACGACAACCGTGACAAGAGAGATGGAGAGAGAAAAAGAAAGTGAGACAGAGAGAAACAGAAGAAAGAGAGACAGGGAGGGTAAGAGGTTGTGAGAATAGTTTATTGAGAGGCAGAGAAAAAAAACGGAGACTGAAAAACAGATATCCAGAGAGTAGCAGAGGAAGATGAAAAACAAGAAAGTGAGAGATTGGGGTTGAAAGGGTGGTGAAGCGGTGTCAATGGATTTGGCCTGCTTTGAAAATCTCAATCCGTCTGGACAGAGGCGGAGGAGAAATTGACTTTTGTGTGGACATCCCATCGGAAAGCCATAAGGACCAGTCAGCTTGATTCCCTGCACTTTTATCCCCTCCAATTACTGCTTCTGAAAATCGTTATTCATCTTTTCCAGTTCAGGGATTGGTCTGGTCTGACATCCTCCCTAGAGTAACTCGATCACACACATGCATGCACGCACACACACACACACACACACACACACACACACACACACACACACACACACACACACACACAGAAACTCTCTCAAAGTATTACAGTCATTAACAGCTATCTTTAGTCATCAGACAGACAAGACAAGGAAAACCTCTGAAAGGAAAAGCATCAAAACTTTGTGCACAAAGATAGAAGCACTCAAGGAAAGGAAAGGCATGCGATATATTGAAAGCATTGAAATGCACTTCTTATGCTGCAGTCGGATGAAGGGAGCGGGTGACAGAGAGAGACAGAGAGACAGAGAGAGCGAGAGAGAGACAGAGAGACATGGAGAAAGAGAGACAGAGAAAGAGAGACTTAGAGAGACAGAGAGAGAGACATAGAGAAAGAGAGACAGAGAAAGAGAGACTTAGAGAGACAGAGAGAGAGACAGAGAGCGAGAGAGACAGAGAAAGAGAGAAAGAGACAGAAGGAGACACAGTGAGGGAGAGAGAGACAGAGAGAGAGACAGAGAGAGAGACAGAGAGAGAGACAGGGAGAGAAAGAAAGAGAGAGCGAGAGACAGAGAGAGACAGAGCGAGACAGAGCGAGACAGAGAGAGACAGAGAGAGACAGAGGGTGTGTGAGGATGAGACAGGGTGAGGAATAGGGAAGTGAGATCAAGGGACAGTGTGAGAGAAGGAGAGAGAGTGAAAGAGAGAGTCAGGGAGACAGAGGACAGCAAGAGAGAAAGAAAGAAGTAAGAAAGAGCAGGGGTGCTGAGAAATGAGGATGTAGAATAAGACAGAGATAAATGAGTGTAGGTGTTTCACAGGAGGTAGAATCAAAGAGAGAGAGAAGAGAATAAACCAAGGAGGAGAGAACTAGAAAGAGGTGAGACAACACTGAAGGAATAGAGTAGGTTAAATACAGAGAGTGAGAGAGAGAGGGAGAGAGTGTAGATGGATGGTCATATAGAAAATTTGATAAAATAACAAAAAATAAAGAGGAATAGAGCGTATAGGCAGACGTTAGATGACTGGTGGTCTCTACATTATTTGATCTCTTGTGACCCCTATCCTCTTCCTCTCGATCTGTTGCTCTGATTGGTAGAGTGATGATGTCTGAGTAATCCCTTAAAGTAGCGTCATCATGGCGATGAGAGATGAGTGACAGACAGATAGGGCTTATAAACATCAGATGAGCATTACACAGTACTTCAATAACAAACAGCACCATATTCCCTATATAGTCCACTACTTTTGACCAGGGTCCACAGGAAATAGGGTGCCATTTGGGATACATAATATATGAAACTCACTGCTATAGGAATAGGAGAATGAGTATCATAGGCACTTCAAAAGTAATCAATCTTACGTCACTCAAGTAATCCGTAAATCCTGATATTAATTGATTCCTGAGTGCTCGGGTCAAACGTAGTGCACTACATGAGGGACTAGGGTGTCATTTGAGATGCAACCACCCCCCTCTCTACCACCCCTCCTACCAAATAGGAAGTAGAGAACAAGCTATACTTCCTGAAGTCCATCTACTTGTAGTCCATCTATTTGTAGTCCATCTACTTCCTGGCTGTGTGTTGAACTCTGTACATGACAGCTAATCCTGTTCTCACTGCAAGGCTCAATGCAGAACAACATCACAGCAACAAAACAACTGATGCCATCTCCACACCTTCCCTCCATTGCCCTTCCTCCCTCTCCTCCACGCCTACTCTCTATCCCTCCTGCCATCCGTCCATCCCTCCTGCTTATCAACAAGCCCACTGATGCCCTCTCCTCTCCTCCATCCCTCTCTCCCTGGTAGTTTTTCTCCTCGTTTATTTATTGTGTAGATGATCTCAAGCTCTCAAATTGACTTGCTGGGATTGATTCAGGAAAGCCACCTATCTATCTTCGCTCTCGCTTACCCTCCGTCTCTCTCTTTCTCTCTCTCTCTCTCTCTCTCTCTCCCTCTCTCCGTCTCTCACTCAAACAACTTTAATTAATTGAGCAGTCTCCCCAGAGCCACACCAAGCATCTCGAGAAAAGAAAGAGGGGAGAGCGAAAAAAGAGAAGAGGAACGGAAACAGAGAAACGGCAGGCTGACCTATTATCTACAGAGAGTGGTGTAACCTAGACGATAAGAGAGACACCGTTGATGAAGCGAGAAAGAAGGACAAACTCTCACTCACGATGACATGGAGGGGATGGAGAGGTGGGAGGGGGGGACTGACGCGCCCTCTCTTTGATGCCTGGAAGAACGGAACAGAACATAGCGAGGAGAAGGAGAAGGCAGAGGGAGAGAGAGAGAGAGAGAGTAATGGGAAAGTAGGAGATACTGTAGAGTAGGTGAAGAGACAGAGAGAGGACGTGAGCAAATGAATGGTTGGAGAAATGATTAATGATTAAAGAGATTGGAGAAAAGAGAGGGGAGGGGAGACAGAAAGAGAAATACAGGTCAGAGCAGGGTCTTGATGAGAGAGAAAGGAAGAGAGAGAGAGGATTGTGTGTGCTGCCTGTCGCAGTGGCCGAGGTTATGGGGAGGAGGGGGGTATTACATATTCAATGTGTGTGTGTGCGATAGAGAGGGTGCTCTTCTATTTGTCATCTTCTCCGTGGTCTTCGGTGACACCGTGTTCATTTGCGAAATGGCCTAGTTGAGATTCAGGGATCGATAGAACAAATAAAAGCCTGGCCTGGAGATAGAGATGGAGAGAGGCGGCGGGGGGCAGCCATGGCTGCACTCTTTCATCACCCATCCCCTCATCACTCTCTTTCTTTCAGCGAGAAAACTGTATTAGACGAAAGCGGTCAGTGGTTGATAATTGCGCATGGATTGTTTTTTTTTTATACTGGCTAATGAGTGGCTCATTTAAAGCTACTATTCCTAGCTTGTTTCTTGGGACCTTTTAGAACCTTCAAGGGCAGTGAGTGAGGGCTTTGTTTCTCACGGCAGCAGTCGCCTTAATGCTTTCAGGCATCGGTTTAAAATCTGCATGGCTCCCGCGGTGATGTGAAGTCGAGGGTTGGTTTGCGCAATATCGCTCACGTTAACCTGTTACTTGGTATATCCCCCCACACAGAGGGTACACTGGTCTCGCGTTCAAGACTCGCTGATGATGAGAGAGGACTTACTGTACACTACCAGTCAAAAGTTTGGACACACCTACTCATTCAAGGGTTTTTCTTTATTTGTACTATTTTCTACATTGTAGAATAATAGCGAAGACATCAAAACTATGAAATAGCACATACAGAATCATGTAGTAACCAAAAAAAGGTAGAGGTACCGTATCCGGCCAAATAGGTTCCGGAACGAAACCGTCCAGAACTGAGAGGTGCCAGATCCTGCCAAAATCCCAGAAGTATCCCTTCACAAAGAGAAAAAAGAAAGTGGGAAAGGAGAAAGAAAGTGTTGTTTACAGTGTTGTTAAAGATGAATTCTGCAGGTTTCACTCTGTAATGAATTCCATAGGCTTAAGGCCTTCTGTTCCCTCTCTCTCCTTCTTTCGTAATCTTTCTCTTCTTGCCCTCTCATTGCTCGCTCTCTCTATCTCTCTCACTCTCCTTTCCCCACTCTCTCGGTTTCTCTCTCTCTCTTTCTGTCTTTCTCTCCTTCTCTCTCTTTCTCCAGACTTTCCTTTTCCCCCTCTCTCTTTATCTCGCCATCTTTCCCTCTTTCCTTCTCTTTCTCTTCTCTCCTTCTCTCACTCTCCTTTCCCACCTCTCTCAGTTTCTTTATTTCTCTCTCTCTCTCCTCTCTCTCACACTTTCCTTTCCCCCTCTCTCTTTATCTCTCTCTTCCTGGTCACTCTGACCCCCAGGTGGAACAGAGAGGATTTGTTGTTCTTAAACTTCTGACTTTCTTCCTCTATTTCTTTTTTTCACTGACAGATGGAGGTAGGAATTAAACGAGAGGAGGCTGTAATTGTGTTTTTCAACCACTGAGTTCAGTTCACTGAGAATGTTTTTAGAAAGCAACAACATGTGCAGACTGCTCTAACACCTCTCTATCTCCTTCCTTCACTCTGCCCCTCCCCCTCTATATTTCCCTCCCTTGTGTCTGTTTTGCAGTGCAGTTCAACTTGATTCCTGTGGGCCTGAGGATAGTAGCCATCCAGAGCACTAAGACAGGGCTCTACATTGGGATGAACAGCGATGGATACCTCTACACCTCAGTATGGCAACCCCTCATTAATGAAGTTATGACACTATCAATACCACTTATACCGTAGTAATAACATCTCTACACGTCAGTATGGCAACCTCTTATTTACATTTTACATTTACGCCATTTAGCAGACGCTCTTATCCAGAGCGACTTACAAATTGGTGCATTCACCTTATGATATCCAGTGGAACAACCACTTTACAATAGTACATCTATATCTTTTTTTGGGGGGGGGGGGGGGTAAAGGGGGGGTTAGAAGGATTACTTTATCCTATCCCAGGTATTCCTTAAAGAGGTGGGGTTTCAGGTCTCTCAGGAAGG
Organism: Salmo trutta; assembly: GCF_901001165.1. Lineage (NCBI taxonomy): Eukaryota > Metazoa > Chordata > Actinopteri > Salmoniformes > Salmonidae > Salmo > Salmo trutta. Next base: position 48,807,283 of record NC_042961.1, on the reverse strand, counting down.
TGGTGATTGACTCCGCTGTCCTGGCATCGTGAGGGAGCTTGTTCCACCATTGGGGTGCCAGAGCAGCGAACAGTTTTGACTGGGCTGAGCAGGAACTGTGCTTCCGCAGAGGTAGGGAGGCGAGCAGGCCAGAGGTGGATGAACGCAGTGCCCTTCTTTGGGTGTAGGGACTGATCAGAGCCTGAAGGTACGGAGGTGCCGTTCCCCTCACAGCTCCGTAGGCAAGCACCATGGTCTTGTAGCAGATGCGAGCTTCAACTGGAAGCCAGTGGAGTGTGCGGAAGAGCGGGGTGACGTGAGAGAACTTGGGAAGGTTGAACACCAGACGGGCTGCGGCGTTCTGGATGAGTTGTAGGGGTTTAATGGCACAGGCAGGGAGCCCTGCCAACAGCGAGTTGCAGTAATCAGATGGGAGATGACAAGTGCCTGGATTAGGACCTGTGCCGCTTCCTGTGTAAGGCAGGGCCGTACTCTGCGAATGTTGTAGAGCATGAACCTACAGGATCGGGTCACCGCCTTGATGTTAGCGGAGAAAGATAGGGTGTTGTCCAGGGTCACGCCAAGGCTCTTAGCACTCTGGGAGGAGGACACATTGGAGTTGTCAACCGTGATGGCGAGATCATGGAACGGGCAGTCCTTCCCCGGGAGGAAGAGCAGCTCCGTCTTGCCGAGGTTCAGCTTGAGGTGGTGATCCGTCATCCACACTGATATGTCTGCCAGACATGCAGAGATGCGATTCGCCACCTGGTTATCAGAAGGAGGAAAGGAGAAGATTAATTGTGTGTCGTCTGCGTAGCAATGATAGGAGAGACCATGTGAGGATATGACAGAGCCAAGTGACTTGGTGTATAGTGAGAATAGGAGAGGGCCTAGAACTGAGCCCTGGGGGACACCAGTGGTGAGAGCACGTGGTGCGGAGACGGATTCTTGCCACGCCACCTGTTAGGAGCGACCTGTCAGGTAGGACGCAATCCAAGAGTGAGCCGCGCCTGAGATGCCCAACTCGGAGAGGGTGGAGAGGAGGATCTGATGGTTCACAGTATCAAAGGCAGTAGATAGGTCTAGAAGGATGAGAGCAGAGGAGAGAGAGTTAGCTTTAGCAGTGCGGAGAGCCTCCGTGACACAGAGAAGAGCAGTCTCAGTTGAATGACCAGTCTTGAAACCTGACTGATTTGGATCAAGAATGTCATTCTGAGAGAGATAACAAGAGAGCTGGCCAAGGACGGCACGCTCAAGAGTTTTGGAGAGAAAAGAAAGAAGGGATACTGGTCTGTAGTTGTTGATCGGAGGGATCAATTGTAGGTTTTTTGAGAAGGGGTGCAACTCTCGCTCTCTTGAAAACGGAAGGGACGTAGCCAGCGGTCAAGGAGGAGTTGATGAGCGAGGTGAGGTAAGGGAGAAGGTCTCCGGAAATGTTCTGGAGAAGACAGGAGGGGATAGGGTCAAGCGGGCAGGTTGTTGGGTGGCCGGCCGTCACAAGTCGCAAGCTTTCATCTGGAGAGAGAGGGGAGAAAGAGGTCAAAGCATAGGGTAGGGCAATGTGAGCAGGACCAGCGGTGTCGTTTGACTTAACAAACGAGGATCGGATGTCGTCAACCTTCTTTTCAAAATGGTTGACGAAGTCATCCGCAGAGGGGGGGGGAGGAGGATTCACGAAAGCAAAACATTAGATTATGTCAGCAGAGTACCCAGCCAGAAATAATCAGACACCCATTTTTCAAGCTAGCATATAATGTCACATAAACCCAAACCACAGCTAAATGCAGCACTAACCTTTGATGATCTTCATCAGATGACAATCCTAGGACATTATGTTATACAATACATGCATGTTTTGTTCAATCAAGTTCATATTTATATCAAAAACCAGCTTTTTACATTAGCATGTGACTAGCATGTGACTAGTATTCCCACCGAACACTTCCGGTGAATTTACTAAATTACTCATGATAAACGTTCACAAAAAACATAACAATTATTTTAAGAATTATAGATACAGAACTCCTTTATGCACTCGCTATAGCCCGGCAGTCACAGGCTAGCTATTTTGACACCCACCAAGTGTGGTACTCACCAAACTCCGATTTACTATTAGAAAAGTTTGATTACCTTTACTGTCTTCGTCAGAATGCACTCCCAGGACTTCTACTTCTAATAATCCTTCTACTTCTACTTCTAATAATCCATAGTTATATCCAAATAGCGGCGTTTTGTTCGTGCGTTCAAGACACTATCCGATGGGTAAAGAAGGGTGACGCGCCCGACGCGTTTCGTGACAAAAAAATTCAAAATATTCCATTACCGTACTTCGAAGCATGTCAACCGCAGTTTAAAATCAATTTTTATGCTATTTTTCTCGTAAAAAAGCGATAATATTCCGACCGGGAGTGGTTGTTTTCGTTCAAAGAGAGAGAAAGTAAACATGGTGTCGGCTCGGGCACGCGCCTCCAGTCTCATTGTTCTCAGATCGACCACTTACAAAATGCGCTAATGTTTTTCAGCCAGGGCCTGCAAAGCCACCATTCAGCTTTCTGGCGCCTTCTGAGAGCCTATGGGAGCGTTAGAAAATGTCACGTCATGCCAGAGATCCCCTGTTTTGTTTAGAGATGATCAAGAAGGCCATGAAATGGTCAGAGAGAGCGCTTCCTGTTTGGAATCTTCTCAGGTTTTGGCCTGCCAAATGAGTTCTGTTATACTCACAGACACCATTCAAACAGTTTTAGAAACTTTAGGGTGTTTTCTATCCAAATCAAATCAGTAGTAACCAGATTAAATCGGGTACGTTTTTTATCCGGCCGTGCAAATACTGCCCCCTAGCCCCAACAGGTTAAACCCTTTACAATGAAGATCTGTGAGGTTATTTTGATTTTTACGAATTATCTTTGAAAGACAGTGTCCTGAAAAAGGCCTGTTTCTTTTTTTGCTGAGTTTATGTGTTGTATTTCTAAATCCGAATGAGCGGTTGTTAGGGTGCTAAATATCCATATTTATGATGAGCATATTTTCCACATGTATGTACAATGGGTCCCTTCTTTGTCTCTCCCGCTCTCTTTATCTTGCCCCTCCCTTTCATTGTGTAACAAGCCATCATATCGGGTTAGTCCACTAGGGTCTTTCATTGCATTATGTTAGTAATCAATTCAACGTATACCGTGTTTGTGTTTATGTATTTCTGTGTGATTATTTAGTTAGTTAGTAAATAAATAATTAAGCCAATTTGTGTATCGCTGAATCATCATTTAGACTAGGGTTCGTGCAGATTTGAAGTCAACGACGTTCAGAATGAGACTGATACGAGGTAAAAAATGATTAATGGATGACTGGTATGATTCTGATATATTCTTGAGTTAATTCGGGAAATGGTAACTCTTTAAACAAACTTTATCCGTGGTGCCCCAAGTTTGCTAATGAGTACATTTTTACATGATTAATTTAATCGCGTAATAATTAATCATAGTTCATTGATTTGATAAAATAACCGTCATCACATTAATGATAGTCACGTCATGACACACTACTGGGTGATCTAAAAAGTCATAGTCAATCGATCAATAATATTATAATACTTTTAGCCAAAAAATATTTACATTTACAATCTGTAGAAATTATGAGAATAGAAAGGTTCAGAACATTTATGAAACGTCACAGCACAGTTAGAAAATAGAAATTCAATATGGATGGTGTTAAGAGATGGATGGGAGGGGTTGAATGGAGCTGAAGGTTGGGAATAATGACAACTAATAACAACAAGATAACTCATGTAAATCATAATGTGTCCGTAAAACGTATATTGGTTCAGAACTTTTGTGAAAGAAATAGAGGGGAGAGGTTGAGGTTAGAGGAAGGACATGAGTAAAAACAAACAAAATATAACTATTGTAAAATAGACTGTGCCCGTAAAATGTATATAGTATGTATAATCTGGAAGTAGAAGCCTAAGCGTTGTCCTTCACTAGTTTACTCCAATTAGGGGAAGAGTGGTAGGGTTAGAACGTAATAAAATAAAATATATATAAAAAAATGTGTACATACAGTACATTGTAGAATATAGTAAAGAAATATTTTTTTTTTGAAATAACACATATGGAATCATGTAGTAACAAAAAAAGTGTTAAACAAATCAAAATATATTTTATGTTTGACATTCTTCAAAGTAGCCACCCTTTGCCTTGATGACAGCTTTGCACACTTTGGCATTCTTTTGACCAGCTTCATGAGGTAGTCACCTGAAATGCATTTCAATGAACCTGTATGCCTTGTTAAAAGTAGTGGAATTTCTTTCCTTCTTAATGCGTTTGAGCCAATCAGTTGTGTTGTGACAATGTAAATCAAATCAAATCAAATTGTATTGGTCACATACACATGTTTAGCAGATGTTATTGCGGGTGTAGCAAAATGCTTGTGTTTCTGCTTCCAACAGTGCAGTAATATCTACCAAGTAATATCTAACAATTTCACAACAGTACACACCAATCTAAAGTAAAGGAATGGAATAAAAAATACAGTAGAATAGAATAGAATACAGTATATACTAATGAGATGAGTAATGCTAAATATGTAAACATTATTAAAGTGACTAGTGTTCCATTATTAAAGTCGCAAGTGATTTCAAGTCTATGTATATAGGGCAGCGGCCTCTAAGGTGCTAGTGATGGCTATTTAACAGTCTGATGGCCTTGAGATAGAAGCTGTTTTTCAGTCTCTCTGTCCCAGCTTTAATGTGCCTGTACTGACCTCAGCTTCTGCATGATAGTGGGGTGAACAGGCAGTGGTTTGGGTGGTTGTTGTCCTTGATAATCTTTTTGGCCTTCCTGTGACATCGGGTGCTGTAGGTGTCCTGGAGGGCAGGTAGTTTGCCCCCGGTGATGCGTTGGGCAGACCGCGCCACCCTCTGGAGAGCCCTGTGGTTGCAGGTGGTGCAGTTGCTGTACCAGGCGGTGATATAGTCCGACAGGATGCTCTCAATTGTGCATCTGTAAAAGTTTGTGAGTGTTTTAGGTGCCAAGCCAAATTTCTTCAGACTCCTGAGGTTGAAGAGGAGCTGTTGCGCCTTCTTCACCACACTGTCTGTGTGGGTGGACAATTTCAGTTTGTCAGTGATATGTACGCTGAGGAACTTGAAGCTTTCCAACTTCTCCACTGCTGTCCCGTTGATGTGTATAGGGGGGTGCTCCTTCTGCTGTTTCCTGAAGTCCACGATCAGCTCCTTTGTTTTGTTGACGTTGAGTGAGAGGTTATTTTCCTGGCACCAAACTCCCAGGGGCCCTCACCTCCTCCCTGTAGGCCGTCTCGTGATGGTTGGTAATCAGGCCTACTACTGTTGTGTTGTCTGCAAACTTGATGACTGAGTTGGAGGCCACGCAGTCATGGGTGAACAGGGAGTACTGGAGGGGCTGAACAAGCATTCTTGTGGGGTCCCTGTATTGAGGATCAGCGCAGTGGAGGTGTTGTTTCCTACCTTCACCACCTGAGGGCGGCCCGTCAGGAAGTCCAGGACCCAGTTGGACAGGGCGGGGTTCAGACCCAGGGCCCCGAGTTTAATGATGAGCTTGGAGGGTACTATGGTGTTGAAGGCTGAGCTGTAGTCAATGAACAGCATTCTTATAGAGGTATTTTTTTGTCCAGATGGGATAAGGCAGTGTGCAGTGCGATGGCGATTGCCTCGTCCGTGGATCTATTGGGGCGTGTCAGGTAAGGTAGAGAAGATATGATCCTTGACTAGTCTCTCAAAGCACTTCATGATGACAGAAGTGAGTGCTACAGGCAATAGTCATTTAGTTCAGTTACCTTTCCTTTCTTGGGTACAGGAACAATGGTGGACATCTTGAAGCATGTGGGGAGAGCAGACTGGGATAGGGAGCAATTGAATATGTCCGTAAACACTCCAGCCAGTTGGTCTGCACATGCTCTGAGGACGCGGCTATGGATGCTGTCTGGGCCGGCAACCTTGCGAGGGTTAACACGCTTAAATGTCTCGCTCATGTCGGCCACGGAGAAGAAGAGCCCACAGTCCTTGGTAGCTGGCCACGTCGATTGCACTGTGCTATCCTCAAAGCGGGCGAAAAAGGTGTTTAGCTTATCCGGAAGCAAGACGATGGTGTCCGCGACGTGGCTGGTTTTCTCTTTGTACTCTGTGATTGTCTGTAGACCCTGCTACGTACGTCTCGTGTCTGAGCCGTTGAATTGCAACTCCACTTTGTCTCTGTACTGATGTTTTGCTTGTTTGCTTGCCTTACGGAGGGAATAACTACCCTGTTTGTATTCGGCCATATTTCCAGTCACCTTGGTTAAATGTGGTGGTTCGCGCTTTCAGTTTTGCGTGAATGCTGCCATCTATCCACAGTTTCTGGTTTGGATAGGTTTAAATAGTCACAAGGGTACATCTCCTATATATTTCCTGATAAACTCAGTCATCGTATCTGTGTATTCATTGATATTATTCTCAGAGGCTACCCGGAACATATCCCAGTCCGTAGCATGGATACTTCCTGTTTGAGTTCCTGCCTATAGGCAGGGAGGAGCAAAACGGAGTCGTGATCAGATTTGCCGAAGGGAGGGCGGGGAATGCCTTCTAGGCATTTCGAAAAGCTGAGTAGCAGTGGTCCAATGTTTTCTCAGAGCGGGTGCTACAGTCAATGTGTTGGTAGAACTTTGGTAGCATTTTCCTCAGATTGGCTTTGTTAAAATCCCCAGCTACAATAAATGCGTCCTCAGGATATGTGGCTCCATTTGCATAGAGTCCAGTGTAGTTCTTCATGGGCCGTGGTGGTTTCGGCTTGAGGGGGAACATACACGTCTGTAACTATAACCGAAGAGAAGTCTCTTGGGAGGTAATACGGTCGGCATTTGATTGTGAGGTATTCTAGGTCAGGTGAACAAAAGTACTTGAATTTCTGTATGTTATCACAATCACACCATGAGTAGTTAATCATGAAACATACACCCCTGCCCTTCTTCTTCCCGGAGAGATATTTATTCCTGTCTGCGCGATGAACTGAGAACCCAACTGGCTGTATAGACTCAGACAGTATATCCCGAGATAGCCTTGTTTCTGTGAAACAGAGTATGTCACAATCCCTGATATGTCTCTCAAAGGAGATGCTCACCCTGAGCTCGTCAACTTTATTATCCAGAGACTGAACAGTAGCAAGTAATAATATACTTGGAAGCGGTGGATGGTGTGCATGCCTCCTGAGTCGGACTAGGAGTCAGCCTCTGGAATCAGTTCAATTGCCCTGGGGGGTACGAATAACGGATCCAATTTGGGAAAGTTGTATTCCTGGTGCTAATGTTGGTAATGCTAGTGAGTTACCGCTGCTCTGATATCCAAAAGTTCTTTCCTGTTGTATTAAATAACACAAAAAAAATTCTGGGCTAATAATGTAACAAATAACACATTAAAAAAACTAAGTACAAAGTTGCTAAGTAGCTAGAAGCACGGCTGCCCTATCTGTCTGCGCCATCTTGATAGCCCTATTTGGTAAAAGACCAAGTCCATATTATGGCAAGAACAGCTCAAATAAGCAAAGAGAAATTACAGCCCATCATTATTTTAAGACATGAAGGTAAGTCAATCTGGAAAATTTCAGTGTAATCGCAAAACCATAAAGCGCTATGATGAAACTGGCTCTCATGAGGACCACCACAGGAAAGGAAGACCCAGAGTAACCTCTGCTCCAGAGGTTAACTTCATTAGAGTTAACTGCACCTCAGATTGCAACCAAAATAAATGCTTTGCAGAGTTCAAGTAACAGACACATCTCAACATCAAGTGTTCAGAGGAGACTGTGTGAATCAGGCCTTCATGGTCGAATTGCTGCAAAGAAACCACTACTAAAGGACACCAATAAGAAGAAGAGACTTGCTTGGGCCAAGTAACACGAGCAATAGACATTTGCAGATGGAAATCTGTCCTATGGTCTGATGAGTCCAAATTAGAGATTTTTGGTTCCAACCATCATGTAGTAACCAATCAAGTGTTCAACAAATCAACATATATTTTAGATTTTAGATTCTTCAAAGTATCCACCCTTTGCCTTGATGACAGCTTTGCAAACTTTTGGCATTTTCTCAACCAGCTTCAACTGGAATGCTTTTCCAACAGTCTTGAAGGAGTTCCCACATATGCTAAGCACTTGTTGGCTGATTTTCCTTCACTCTGCAATCCAACTCATCTCAATTGGGTTGAGGTCGGGTGATTGTGGAGGCCAGGCCATCTGATGCAGCACTCCATCAAACTCTTTCTTGGTCAAATAGCCCTTACACAGCCTGGGTTTTGGGTCATTGTCCTGTTGAAAAACAAACGATAGTCCCACTAAGCGCAAACCAGATGCTGTGGTAGCCATGCTGTGAGACGCAGAGTAGGTGAACGGATGATCTCCGCATGTGTGGTTCCCACCATGAAGCATGGAGGTGCGATGGTGTGGGGTTGCTTTGCTGCTGACACTATCAGTGATTTATTTCAAATTCACAATTAACCAGCATGGCTACCACAGCATCTGGTTTGCTTTTGACTGGTACTGTATATGTATTCCAGACTCTGACATTGCTCGTTTCGAAATGTTGTGATTTCTTTCTTTTTATTTTGGGGATTTGTGTGTATTGTTTTGTATCGTTAGGTATTACTGCAATGTTGGAGCTAGAAACATAAGCATTTTGCTACATCTTCGATAACATCGGCAAAATATGTGTACGCGACCAATAAAATTTGATTAGATTTGCATTCAACCGTGTCAGTCAGTACGCCTAACAAAGTAACAACACTTGGCTATAACATGTATCTCCCATTGTTTAATGCACTATCTATCATGATATCAGATCCACAGAGATAATATACTTTCAATAATGCAGTACCTGATCAGAGAAAGAAAATTCAGGTACTGCATAATTGAAAGTCTATTATGTCTGTGGATCTCATCATGTTGAACAGTCAAAGATACGGTATTCAGTGCCACTACCAATCTGACATAGTCTAATGCACAGTACTGCATGCATCCCAAATGGCACCCTATTGCCTATCAAGTGCACTATATATGGAATAGGGTGCCATTTGGGACGCATGCACATTGTACTGGTATACAACTCTCTTAGAAGGGGTATTTCACCTTGATGTGGGAGAGAGAGAGTGGTGAGGTAGACGGAGAGAAAGTAGAGCAGCTAGTCTGCTGTGTAGTTCTGTTTAAGGTAGCTCTGCACGTTCACTTCGAAGTCGACATTCTGCCTGCAGGACCTGGGGTATAGAGAGGAATGGCGTGGCATGAAGTTTTTAAACACCGGCTTTCCGATGTGTCAATCTGCACACACACACTTTGATACACAATTACATACACACATGAATGGAGGTATGAAAGAAACACACATGCACGCATGTACGAACGCACGTACGCACACACACACAAACACACACACACACAGAGAGAGAAAGAGAGAGAGAGACAGAGAGAGAGACAGAGAGAGAGACAGAGAGAGAGAGAGAGACAGAGAGAGAGACAGAGAGAGCGAGTGAGAGCAAGCGCAGCTGTAGAGGATATACTTACACAGGCATTCTCCAGACAGAAGAAAGGTGACCCATTTTCGCAGGGGGAATGAACCACAGAAGACAGCGAGAGAGAAGAAAAGGTCATAGAGAAAATCCCTTTGAGCAGCCTGGTCTCATAGACCAGACGTAACACTATACATGTAAATCTGGGACACTCAAACTAGCATGATTTGTTACATTTGGTATGGTTACATAAGACAGAAAAAGTGACTTAAGGCGAATATGAACAGAGGGTGATTGGTCAGGGTGTATCGGTATTTGGTGTTTATTAGGATTCCCATTAGCTGCTGCAAAAGCATCAGCTACCCTTCCTGGGGTTCACATGAAAGGTGGGCGCATAACCCAAATGTCTAGTAACCCAAAGGTTGCATGTTTGAATCTCATAACAGACAACATTTTAGCTAATTAGCAACTACTTATTACTTTTTAGCTTCTTTGCAACTACTTAACATGTTAGCGGACGCTAACCTTAACCCTAACCACAACCCCTAACTCATAGCCTAGCTAACATTAGCCACCTAGCTAATGTTAGTGTTAGCCACCTAGCTAATGTTAGCCACAAACAAATTGGAATTTGTAACACATTATACTATTGAAAATTGGTACTAATTGCAATTTATAACATATCATACGAATTGTAATTTGTTACACATCATACAAAATGGATTATCGACATCCACAAATGAATACATACCATACGAAATGTAACATATCATACTAATTGGAGTGTCCCAGTTTACTATCATATGTCTACTCCTAAACGGGTACTCAGTAGCCCAGAGACTGCCACACAGCTCCCCAGTACTGCCGCACAGAAGAAATATAATTCCATGGAGAGAGAAGCACAAAACTGAAACTTCAACTTTCTAGAGTTTTCCCTGTAAGTTAACACTATCTCTTTATCTCTTTACTGTGGCAATTATGATCGAATCAATGCAATATTAGCCACTTTCAATGCGACCTACCAAAGCAAAACAAACTATGCAAGAGATTTTGTTGTAGGCAGAACACATCTTAGTAGGATTCTATTGCACATAACGCGGCGGTACTCTACACAGACCGGTGCGGCGTGACCAATCAGAGCTGCAGTTGGCCTATATGTAAATAGACCATTGCCATATATAGATCTGTGCCATTTACTTTGAACTGGACTGTGTTTACAGCTGTGTTCCTGAGTAGATGTGCTTGTTTTGAGATCAAAGCAAAAGCTGCATGTAGCCACGTGTGCACATTTAGTTCATATCCTTTGCTTGTTAGTGAGTTATTAGCCCAGTTATAGATCATTTGTAGTCAGTAAAAGGGAGTGATTACTTCCTACAAGAGCACAAAACGTGTACATTTCTAGACATCTTTGAAAAGAGAGTCAGGTAAAGAGATATTTTTTGTCTTAAAGGGGCAGTGTTGTATTTTGAGACAGGCTTGAATTAGCTTAGTAGCCAATAAGCAGAGGGTAGCATAAATTGTCTGATTCTATGGAGTAATGGTATGGGAAAAATAATGCATTTTATTTTGTAAAGTGGTTTCTTCCATCAAACAACACATTTTCAGTCACCTGTGGATTAACAGGTTAATGTCAAGCCCCGCATGTTTTTTAAAAATGTCTCATGGAATGTAGGCCTACATTGAACACCACACATTGGCTGCTACTGTAGGCTCAATGAAAGAACAGCTATTTCCATGTTAAAATGTTATCGGATGCATTTTCTCCATTGTTTTAGATGGTAGTCCACTCTGGTAGGCCTACATTATGATCAAATAGCCACAGTAGCCTACTTGGCCACTTAAAACTGTAACTTAAAGCGGGTACAGCCTGTGTTCACAGTAAATGCACACTGGAAGTTGCACAGAATTTTCACAACATTCAAGTTTGCACTCAGCAGACCTGAAATTTGCTCAGTGCCAAACAAATGTGAGGGAACATTGCCCCGAGACCAGGTGGCTTTGAGACGGAGCTATTTCTTATTTATTTTCATTTTTTTCTCATTTTTTTCTTCCTTTTTCACGGTGTGAAGAAAGGCTCACCGAGTGATTCAGAGGACAGTGTCCAGAAATAGAGGCACTGGACATTCTCACTGAAAGCATCAGAGCGATGGGGGGAGGGGGGGGGGGGGGGGGTAATGGTAGGAACTATAGTGCTTGAGAGATGGAGGGAGAGAGAGAGAGTTGGTCATAGAGAGAAATTGATAAAATAATAAGAGAGAGAGAGAGAGAACAAGGTAAGGTTGGCGACTATAGTGTTTTAGCACCTCTTACATAATCCAAAACAACACTAGAGGGAGAGGAGAGAGGGGGACAGCAGAATTTTAAGAAGAGAAATTGCAGAAATGGGCAGGGTTTATGACTGTGGGTATAGAAGCCATTGACGACCAAGGTACTGTCACCTCCGTGACCAGGTTGGCACGGCAACAATAAGATGTCAAACCCAGTTGATATGAAGCCCTGTCTGTCTTAAGGCTGCCATAATACTATTATAAACATGGCATGCATATCACTAGAAAACTGCTAATGTTGCCAAGTATTAAATAGCTCAATAGTGCATAGAGCAATACATAATGTCAAAGAGCAGTTTGCTCCCACAATCTCAGTTTGAATGGACAACTCACCTTGCCTGTGGGAGAGCAGTACTGCAATGTCTTACATCAGAAAGGTGTACAGGTTCAAAGTGAGTGTGTAAGACTTTGATATCCCTACTGTAACTTTGACACATCACCGACACTGGTGCAGAGGAATAGATTACTAGAGGGTAGACCAACAGTAGCAAACTATTCCGCACGGCTCTCACATGCTCTGGCAGCATATTGATGTGCATTACGTCATTCATATACTGATCAATACTGAATGTGTAGGGAATGTGTTTGTGTGCTTGTATGGTTTTAAAGAGTGCATGTTTGCATACCGGGTGTGTGTACAAGATACATTATATATACAAAAGTATGTGGACACTCCTTAAAACTAGTGGATTCGGCTAGCCACACCCGTTGCTGACAGGTGTATAAAATAGAGCACACAGCCATGCAATCTCCATAGACAAACATATAATGGCCTTACTGAAGAGCTCAGTGACTTTCAACGTGTCACCGTCATAGGATGCCAACTTTCCATCATGTCAGTTCTTAAAATTTCTGTCCTGCTAGAGCTGCCCCAATCAACTGTAGTGCTGTTATTGTGAAGTGGAAACGTCTAGGAGCAACAACTGCTCAGCCGCGAACTAGTAGGCCACACAACCTCAAAGAACAGGACCGCCAAGTGCTGAGGCTAAAAATCGTCTGTCCTCGGCTGCAACACTCATTATCCAAACTGCCTCTGGAAGCAACGTCAGCACAAGAACTGTTAGTTGGGAGATTCATGAAATGGGTTTCCATGGCCAAGCAGGCGCACACAAGCATAAGATCACCATGCACAATGCCAAGCGTCGGCTGGAGTGGTGCAAAGCTCGCTGCCATTGGACTCTGGAGCAGTGGAAACGCATTCTCTGGAGTGATGAATCATGCTTCACCATCTGACAGACGAACCGGTGTTTGACGGATGCCAGGAGAAAGCTACCTATGTTCTGCCTGCTCCCGCTCTTCCCCCTTGGCACTCAAGGGCGCCAGGCTCCCCAGCATTGCGCACTCCTGCCATCATCATTACGCACACCTGCCTTCCCTCCTTCACGCGCATCAGCGATTACTGGACTCACCTGGACTCAATCACCTCTGGTGTGTGTGTGTACCAGAACTACCCCCCCCCCCCCCCCCCCACACCAACACAAACATACACACTTCCTTTCTGGACCAGTAGTCTCTCAGTATTAATCATTAATGTGTCTCTGTGGCAGACAAAGCCCCAACACATTGTCATTGTGTTCTCCTCTGAGGCCACACAGACACACACACACACACAGTCTTATATAACTCATTTCTAATTTTGTGGGGACACACAATTCAGTCCCATTCAAAATCCTATTTCCTCTAACCCTTACCCTGACCCTAACCTTAATCCTAACCCCCCTAAACCTAACCCTAGCTCCTAACCCTAACCGTAAAACTAATTCCAACCTTAACCCTAAATCCCCTAGAAATAGCATTTGACCTTGTGGGGATGAACAAAATATCCCCAGTTGGTCAAAATGTTGTTTGTTTACTATTTTTGTATATTTAAACACTTCCACACATCCACACACACATACACTCCACTCTTGTCTCAATTAGCCAGAGAACACACTCTCTCTGCCAGAGTCCCAGGATATGTGGATGTAAATAAGATTATAATTGAAAGAAGAAAGCTTTGTGTTATTTAGAGCTTTGTGTTATTTAGAGCTTTGTGTTATTTATGTGTACAGTCTCTCTCAGCGGATCAGGGAGAAGCTAAATCATTCCACTTCAGATCTACTGCTGGTATTTCAGGATCACTCAACTAGCACTTGTCTTTTTGCTCTTTACACTCACAGAGAGAGAGAGAGAGAGAGAGAGAGAGAGAGAGAGAGAGAGAGAGAGAGAGAGAGAGAGAGAGAGAGAGAGAGAGAGAGAGAGAGAGAGAGAGAGAGAGAGAGAGAGAGAGGAGAGAGAGAGAGAGAGAGAGAGAGAGAGAGAGAGAGAGAGAGAGAGAGAGAGAGAGAGAGAGAGAGAGAGAGAGAGAGAGAGAGAGAGAGAGAGAGAGAGAGAGAGAGAGAGAGAGAGAGAGAGAGAGAGAATAGGTTCAGCCCAGTCAATGTGAAGAAACAAAAGTACTGTCTTTTAAAAAGTTACAGTGTAAGAAATCACAGTGGATCACCTTACTTTTAAGAACCGCAAACACTTTCACAAGGACACAAGACAAACAACGTCGCAGAATGTGTGGCGAATTCAGAACTTCACAAAATCACTGAAGTGAAGTGAAAGATTGAATCCTTGTCTTGTAGCCTTAAAGGGTAGGTAGCAAAAACATAACCACATGTAACATATGGATTTGAATTAGTAAACCTATCAAAAGTCCCAATCCAAAGTAACATCTCACTTTTGTATTTTTCGAGTTATTACATAAAACTGATCAGAACAAATCAATTCTGGGGGAGGGGCGACGTGTCATAAAGAGGACCTGGCCAGCCAGCCTATTTCCTGCAACGTAAACTCAAAGAAATATCTTAAAATGTATAACTTCAAATTAAATAAAATTGTGTGCAATCATGACTACCCATTTTCAATAAAAATTTCAGTCAACTTACAAGCAAATACATTATGAATTTATGGTTATAAATCAGCTTGCAAGGTTGCTAGCCAACAAGCCTGCTAATGTTAGCCCTACAAGCCTGCTACATTAGTACTGCAAGAGTCAGCCAGTGTCTATCAACACGTAGCTAGCTAATTTACAGCTTTAATAGCGAATTGAGCCACATTAAAGTAAACCACATTTTTGGAAATACATAACGCCATCTGACCAGTTAGTGATCAAAGAATGTTATAGATTGTTATAGCTATGCAGTTATCTAGCCAGCCAGCTAACGTTAGCCACGGTCGGCTTAAGCAGCAAGCCAGAACAACACCCTCGCCAGCAGATCAAAAGCAAAGAGAGAGCAGAGTCTTACAGATGAACGACTGGGGTCCATCTGATAAAAGAGTGGAGGCTGAGTTATCAAGGCGAGGGCAGGTGAGAGAGGCGCTTCAGAGGGAAAGGCCGTAGCTATAGCTAGCCTGCGAACAAGCAGGGGGAGGAGGGAGCACCGGGCTGAGGGAGAGTCAGGGAGTGTAATCCAATAGCGATATAGCGAGGAAAATCCAAAGTAGATCATCCAGAAGCGGCAGACGGTACAGGGGACGAGTGGAACAGTCAACATAACCGCCAACGCTCGGCCTGGAACGTAAATACACGCTAGCATGGCTAGTGGCAAACGTTAGCCAGCTTGAGCTAGCATACGAACTAGGAAGCACGGAGTATGTTCTCTGAATGACGTTAAAATAGTGCATTGTGGGTAGTTCCGAAGATATCTGAAAATAAGTTACGAAATATTTAAAACCCTCAAACATAATTATTTATTGAGTTATAGGTAACCAGATCGTGACTACAACTAAGTTAATGTCTTTGACAACACTGTGTTGTTACTATGGTGTGGGTGTACGTGTGTGTGTGGGTTTGTGTCCGAATGTGCCTGCCTGCCTGCCTGCCTCCCTGTATGTTTGGATATTGCTGAGTGAATATCCCTCTGTGCATAGCATGCCGTTAGAGAGAGTGAGAGAGTGTGTGTGTGTATGTGTGTTTGTTTGTGAGTGTGTGTGCATGTGTGCATGCATCTGTGTGTGTCTGTGTGTGTGTGTGTGTGTATGCCTGGGGGCATGGTATAGTACAGGACTGGTTCACTTGGGGCAGGTTGTGAGTGGCAGCATAACAAACAGCTGTACCAAACAGCCATATCATTGTGTCTGTCTGAGCAGAGAAGGAGGGATGGCTTGACAGGGGACCAGCCCCCCCCCCCCCCACACACACACACACACTCACTTCCTGTAGGGAGACAACTCCTTGCGGCATATAAATTGTGTGTGTGCATGCATCTGTGTGTGCGAAGATACACTGACTACTGCCTGTAGGGAGAAGAAAGTGCTCTGCAGCTCTCTCCTCTCTCTCCATCTCTCCTTATCTCTTCTCTCTCCCTTTTCTTGCTTGTCATTCCTTTTCACTCCCTGTCCAGCCGTCTATATCCGTCGTGCTAGCTGCCTTTCTCTCCTCCTCAGAATTGTGGTTTGCCTCTCGTTTCTCTTTTTTATTTCTTCCTACCATCTCTCGTTTGTCTTTGTATGTTCCTCATTTACAGTCCTTGACCTCCCTTCAGCCTGTCTTCGTGTGTTCCTCATTTACTGTCCTCGACCCCCCTTCAGCCTGTCTTCATATGTTTCTCATGTATTGTCCTTGACCTCCCTTCAGCCTGTCTTCATATGTTCCTCATTTACTGTCCTTGACCTCCCTTCAACCTGTCTTCATATGTTCCTCATTTACTGTCCTTGACCTCCCTTCAGCCTGTCTTCGTAAGTTCATCATTTATTGTCCTTGACCTTCCTGCGTGACCCTCTCCTATTCTCTCTTTCCCACTCTCTCTCACAACAAGCTCTCACAGTCTCACTATAGAATTAGTCGTTCACCTCTCTCCCTCATTCCCCTCTCTCCTTACTCTATCCCCACACCTATCTCCCTCATTCCCCTCTCTCCTTACTCTATCCCCACACCTATCTCCCTCATTCCTCTCTCTCCCTACTCTATCCCCACACCTCTCTCCCTCATTCCTCTCTCTCCCTACTCTATCCCCCCACCTCTCTCCCTCCCGTTATCCCCCCTACTCTCTCCTCTACCATCCCTCCTCTCTCCCTTTCCAATAAAGGAGGGGCCGTGCGGTGCGGCCGATGGCCATGCCTAGCCCCAGCTCCTCGAGGAGCAGTAGGGACTAGAGAGAGGCTAATGATGGAGGGAAACTCCTTGTCACTGGTCTATTGTCTGAGGTGCTGCCTGCCTGCCTGGTGCCTGGGCTCAGCTACAGCTAACTCTGGGGTAACATGTGGAAATTGCTTTTTAATACAAAATAGTGCTCAGCCGGGTCTGGCCCACTTTATTAACTGTGTTCTGGAGAAACCCTCCTGGGCTGAGAGAGGGAGGGATGGGAGGAGGGAGGGTGGGTGGGAGATGAAGTTGCACACACACACACACACGGACAAACAGGAGTACACACACACACACACAAACACACACACACACACACATCCTACAGTACACAGGTGTAAACAAACTGACAGAGGAAGGTAGACATAATTGGGACTGCCAGCTCTGATCAGGCAGCAGAACTGACCGGCTTACTAACAGGCTGGGGAAAAGTTGGACCAAGTAAACTTTTAAACATTTATACAATGAATATAAACTAACAACACTTTAATAGCACCCCAACACATGTTATGTGGTATGTTTCACCTGGGTGACTCCCTATATAAAGTGAGTTCCAGATCTCCTGCTTTGGTTTTGTTATCTCCTTCATTATCTTCCTTCTTCCACCCCTCCCCCTTCTCCTCTCTCTCTCTCTCTCTCTCTCTCTCTCTCTCTCTCTCTCTCTTCCTCTCTCACACACTCTCTGTATCCTCTCTCTGTTTCCCCCCTGCTATACTCCTTGAGTAGCTCTTTCCAACCCCTCTGGGGCCTTATTGAGATGCAGGAAGGCACTGCCCGCAAGATAGGGATCACCTCTCTCTGTCACGTGACATTACACAGCCCCGAAAGGGAGGGAGGCAATGAGGGAGGAGAAGAAAGGAGGGGGGACACAGAGGAGGACGAGGCAGGAGTGGAGGAGGGGCACAGAGGGACACAGAGGAGGAGGAAGTATGGAGGGGGATGGAGGAAACGAGGGAGGCAAGGGATGAGGGGTAGAAAAGAGGGACACAAGAGGAAAGAGGAGAGAGGAGGATTCCACCACCTCCTAAATATAGTGCAGCTATAGCGAACACAATAAATGCATTTAATGTGACAGAGTTATGGGCCCAACGGGTGAAGCACTGAATGGACAAATCCCCGAAGGTTCTGCATTCTGATCGCTACTATCTATCCATAGGCAGACACAATACATAGATTAATATACAGTAGTATTCACACACACACACACACACACTCTCATTCCCAATATTTATTATCACAGACACGCTTTATGAACTACATCCTGTGCCATTTAATGGCTGTCATACAGAACACTAACTGGGATAGATTATATTTTGGGGTTTCTCAGCTCCCAAATCTATCATGCTGTTGTAATTTGTAATAGTTAGCTATTCCTTTCCCTGTGTGTGTGTGTGCCTGCGTGGGCCCGCACGTACGTACATGCCATTGTGTGCGTGACAGAGTACATGCGAATTGTTTCCTGTCTAAGGCATAGTAAAGTATAGCCAGCTGTGTTTTGCCGCAATGCCATTGTCAAGACTAGAGGAGGTCACAAGGAACACCAGCTACTGTTGAGGGACATTTACCTCCCTGTAGAACCACCCTAATGGAGTGTTTGTCTGTGTCTGTGTCTGTGTCTGTGTCTGTGTCTGTGTCTGTGTGTGTGTGTGTGTGTGTGTGTGTGTGTGTGTGTGTCTGTGCGCGCGCATGTGTGTGTGCGTGTGTGTGTGTGCGCGTGTGTGTGTGTGTGCGTGTGTGTGTGTGTGTGCGTGTGTGTGTGCGTGTGTGTGTGTGCATGTGCGTGTGCATGTGTTGTTGAGATGATGCCAGAATTAGAGTGCTCCTTCTCTAGATAGATATTTCATTAGGATGTTCTGTTGATATCATTGGTCAGTTGTATAGGGTGTGGACTGGTGTGGAGACAGTGACACAGTGCAGTATATAGGCCTATACCTACCAGGGAAATGTTGTGAGTGGGCACACACACAGTATACAATGCATTCGGAAAGTATTCAGACACCTTCCCCTACGTTACAGCCTTATTATAAAATGGATTAAATAACCGTTTTTCCTCATCAATCTACACACAATACCCCATAATGACAAAGGGAAAACAGGTTTTTAGAATGTTTGCAAATTTATTAAAATAAAAAACGTAAATACTTTATTTAAGTAATTATTGACCCTTTACTTTGAGACCCGAAATTGAGCTCAGGTGCATCCTGTTTCCAATGATCATTCTTGAGATGTTTCTACAACTTGATTGGAGTCCACCTGTGGTGTATTAAATTGATTGGACATGATTTGGAAAGGCACAAACCTGTCTATATAAGGTCCCACAGTTGACAGCGCATGTCAGAGAAAAAAAACAAGCTATGAGGTTGAAGGAATTGTCCGTAGAGCTCTGAGACAGGATTGTGTTGAGGCACAGATCTGGGGAAGGTTACCAAAAAATGTTGCAGCATTGAAGGTCACCAAGAACACAGTGGCCTCTATCATTCTTAAATGGAAGAACTTTAGAGCCACCTAGACTCTTTCTAGAGCTGGCTGCCCGGCCAAACTGAGCAATCGTTGTAGAAGGGCCTTGGGCAGGGAGGTGACCAAGAACCCAATGCTCCCTCTGACAGAGCTCTAGATTTCCTCAGTGGAGATGGGAGAACCTTCCAGAAGGACAACCATCTTTGCAGCACTCCCCCAATCAGGCCTTTTTGTTAGAGTGACCAGACAGAAGCCACTCCTCAGTAAAAGGCACTACAGCCCGCTTGGAGTTTGCCAAAAGGCACCTAAAGGATTCTCAGACCATGAGAAACAAGATTCTCTGGTCTGATGAAACCAAGACTGAACTCTTTGACCTGAATGCCAAGCGTCACATCTGGAGGAAACCTGGCAATATCCCTACGGTGAAGCATGGTGGTTGCATCATCATGCTGTGGGGATGTTTCCAGCAGCAGGGACTGGGAGACTAGTCAGGATCGAGGGAAAGATTAACGGAGCAAAGTACAAAGAGATCCTTGATGAAAACCTGCTCCAGAGCGCTCAGGACCTCAAACTGGGGCAAAGGTTCAACTTCTAACAGGACAATGACCTTAAGCACACAACCAATACAATGCAGGAGTTGCTTCGGGACAAGTCTCTGAATGTTCTTGAGTGGCCCAGCCAGAGTCCGGACTTGAACCAGATCGAACATATCTGGAGAGACCTGAAAATAGCTGTGCAGCGACACTTCCCATCCAACCAGACAGAGCTTGAGAGGATCTGCAGAGAAGAAAAGGAGAAACTCCCCAAATACAGGTGTGGCAAGCTTGTAGCGCCATCCCCAAGAAGACTCGAGGCTGTAATCGCTGCCAAAGGTGCTTCAACAAAGTAAATGGTCTGAATACTTATGTAGTTGTCATATTTCCATTTTAAAATGTTATGCATTTGCATGAATTTCTGAAAAGTGTTTTTTGCTTTGTCATTATGGGGTGTTGTGTGTATATTGATGAGGGAAAAAAACTATTCACTACATTTTAGAATAAGCCTGTAACGTAACTAAATGTGTAAAAAAAGTCAAGGGGTCTGAATACTTTCCGATTGTACTGTACTGTATATGACGTACAGTATCTATAGCATATTTACAACTACCACTACTATATACATTAAACACACAAAACCCTTTTACCGCTGCTGTCCACAAACCATACGAGTGTTAGATTCAGGTTAACTACCCTTTTTGCCCCTACAGTAAGAACCAGACTGAATTTAGTCTTGTTAGTACATATCCCTGTCATGCCAAACAGTCACATAAGATAAACCCTGAAGGGAGTGTGCCTAGTTGGAGGTTTACAGATGTGACCCGGAATGAACTAGGAACACAGTGTTCAAACTGTTGCGTGTTCGTTCAACCATGTCCTCAGGTTGTGTCAGGGTGATTACTCATGTCTGGTTTAGGAGGGGGGGTGAGATTGTTGAGGGGTGGGGTTTTACTCCCTCTTTGGCCCCCTAGCCCTTGGCCCCTGGCCCTGACGGATGAGCTCATTAGTCAATACCGCTAGAACCTGCAAGGATCCACACTGGCCTCAGAGACCACCCTGCACTGTGCAACACACGCACACACACGTACAGTAACACCCAAACACATGCCAATGCGCGCACACACACACATGCACACGCACACACACACACAGGCACACACGCAGGAGTGCACACATTCAAACACACAAACAAACACATATGGATGCACGCACACATGCACATCTCCCCTCCGTCCCTCTCTTGTGACCTTCCACACCTTCCATCGAATCAGAAAACGCTTGTCTCTTTTCCATCGAGTCAGCACTCCCTCTCTCCCTCCTTCCCTTTATTCAAACTCTCTCTCTGTTTTTCTCATTCTGTCTATCCTCTTCTTCTTCACTCTTCTCCCCCTCCCTTCCCTGAAACTGACCTAGCAGCGAAGGCATGCAGACACACGTGGGCTTCAGGTATGGGGGGCGGTAGAGCAGTAGAAAGAGATGTAGAGAGAGAGGTAGGTTGAGAGGTAGGAGAGATGGGGGTTGAGAGAGAGGGAGAGAGGGAGAAAGAGAGAGAGGGAGGGGGAGATAGAGGGAGGGAGGGAGAGGGGGAGAGAGAGAAAGAGAGAGGGGGAGGGAGAGAGAAAGAGAGAGGGAGAGAGAGAGAGGGAGGGAGGAAGAGGGGGAGAGAAAGAAAGAGAGAGGGGGAGGGAGAGAGAAAGAGAGAGAGGGAAGGAGAGAGAAAGAGAGGGGAGGGAGAGAGAAAGAGAGAGGGGGAGGGCGAGAGAAAGAGAGGGAGGGAGAGAGAAAGAGAGAAGAGAGGGAGGGAGAGGGGGAGAGAGAGAAAGAGAGAAGGGGAGGGAGAGAGAAGGAGAGATAGGGAGGGAGAGAGAAAGAGAGAAAGAGAGGGAGGGAGGGAGAGAGGGAGAGAGAAAGAGAGAAGGGGAGGGAGAGAGAAAGAGAGGGAGGGAGAGAGGGAGAGAGGGAGGGAGAGGGCTGCGGGGGGGTGGGTAGGTTAGTTCTAGTTTCCTCTGGAAAATCCCCAAACGCTCAGCGGGGTCTGGCAGACAAGGTGAGATGCAGAGGACAACCCCCCTCTTCCTCCTCCTCTCCAGCTGTTCTGAACATGGTGTGTGTGTGTTTTTGCGTGTGTGTGTGTCAGTGGGGTCTGTGACTGTGAAGGCTCCAGCAGCTCAGGGATCCAGGTAAGAAAGATCCAAGGTGATCATTTAGCTGCCCGTTGACTGGCTCACGACCCCTCCATGCACCTGGACTACAGTACCTGAAACCCTCTATTACAGACACTTCCTTTATTATGCCCTAATTGTCTCTATAATAAAGGACGGACGGCTTTAATGAGTGATATGGGATGTTCTCGTTCTCGTCATGTCTTTTATAGGCTGTTTATAAGGATGTCTTGTATCCGTTGACGTCTTAGATGACGTTGGAGACAGCGATGGTGTCTCAAGTAAAACCTGTCACACAGGCACGCACACACACACATTTACACACACACGTTGTATCAGATCAACGGTGTGAAATACCATTGTCCTCAGGGAGCCAGCCAATAAGTGTCAGGATGGTTAAACCCAGGATTAACCTTTAGTTGGCCGATTCTGAGCTTGGAAGCATTTCTATCTTCTCCATGCTTGGGTGCATGAAACCAAAGTCTAATCCTGTTTTTTTTTTTGCACTAATGCCTATTGACTTTTCACAGAGGTCCTACATGAAATCAATTCTCCAGTTGACTGCTTTGAGAGCTGAATGGTTAATGTCAACCCAGCAAGTACTGGTGGAGGAGAGACGAGGAGAAAGAGGGAGTGGGGGAGAGAGGGGGAGAGAGGGGGAGTAGAAGACTGGGGGGGTTCTGGTAGGTGTCAATGTCTGGGAATCAACCTGGTTCCTGCTAGGTGTGCAAACTCAGAGTTGAGCGGTAGGATGTAAATAGTTGTTTCCATCTCGCTCACACACTCTCTCGCTCTTTCTCTTCCTCTTCCTCCCACTCTTTCTCTCTTTCTCTCTTGCACGCTTGCATCTCCATTCTGTTCTCTCATCTATCTCTGTCCCAAATCCTTAACCCTCAACGCTCCCTCTCCCTTCCTCCCTCCCCTTCTCACCTTCATCTCTCTCTCTGTTCCGGATTAACTTATGTAATGTGGCGTATGAGAGAGGATGTGCCCGTGACAAATCTGCCTCAAATATGCAACAGGAGGGATTGATTTAGCAACAACAACAAAAACAAAATGAAATCCTCACATGTGTAACGCAGGTGTCGAACCTGAGTGGATTTTAGCCTGTTTTAAGACAGCCAATGCAGTTGGAGATCTGAGGTTAGGTGTTTTGGAGAAGTGGTCTCTGTGTTAGTATTGTATCACCAACAGCAGCAGGCAGAGAGTGTACTACAACCCCCAGGCAGCCTGTGTGTTTGAGCAGCCCCTGCTGGAGAGAAGTGGAATTGCAATAGCGATATATGTTATTTTATTTGATTTATTTCACCTTTATTTAACCAGGTAGGCTAGTTGAGAACAAGTTCTCATTTGCAACTGCGACCTGGCCAAGATAAAGCAAAGCAGTTCGACATACAACAACACAGAGTTACACATGGAATAAACAAAACATACAGTCAATAATACAGTAGAACAAAAGAAAACAAAAAGTCTATATACAGGGAGTGCAAATGAGGTAAGTTAAGGCAATAAATAGGTCATGGTGGCGAAGTAATTACAATATAGCAATTAAACACTGGAATGGTAGAAGATGAATGTGCAAGTAGAGATACTGGGGTGCAAAGGAGCAAGATAAATAAATAAATATAGTATGGGGATGAGGTAGGTAGATAGATGGGCTGTTTACAGATGGGCTGTGTACAGGTGCAGTGATCTGTGAGCTGCTCTGACAGCTGGTGCTTAAAGCTAGTGAGGGAGATATGAGTCTCCAGCTTCAGAGATTTTTGCAGTCCGTTCCAGTCATTGGCAGCAGACAACTGGAAGGAAAGACGACCAAAGGAGGAATTGGCTTTGGGGGTGACCAGTGACATATACCTGCTGGAGCGCGTGCCTCGAGTGGGTGCTGCTATGGTGACCAGTGAGCTGAGATAAGGCGGGGCTTTACCTAGTAGAGACTTGTAGATAACCTGTAGGCAGTGGGTTTGGAGACGAGTATGAAGCGAGGGCCAACCAACGAGATCATACAGGTCGCAATGGTGGGTAGTGTATGGGGCTTTGGTGACAAAATGGATGGCACTGTGATAGACTGCATCCAGTTTGTTGTGTAGAGTGTTGGAGGCTATTTTATAGATGACATCACCGAAGTCGAGGATCGGTAGGATGGTCAGTTTTACAAGGGTATGTTTGGCAGCATGAGTGAAGGATGCTTTGCTGCGATATAGGAAGCCGATTCTAGATTTAATTTTGGATTGGAGATGCTTAATGTGAGTCTGGTAGGAGAGTTTACAGTCTAACCAGACACCCAGGTATTTGTAGTTGTCCACGTATTCTAAGTCAGAGCCGTCTAGAGTAGTGATGCTGGATGAGCGAGCAGGTGCGGGCAGTGATCGATTGAATAGCATGCATTTAGTTTTACTTGCGTTTAAGAGCAGTTGGAGGACACGGAAGGAGAGTTGCATGGCATTGAAGCTTGTCTGGAGGTTAGTTAACACAGTGTCCAAAGAGGGGCCAGAAGTATACAGAATGGTGTTGTCTGCGTAGAGGTGGATCAGAGAATCACCAGCAGCAAGAGTGACATCATTGATGTATACAGAGAAGAGAGTCGGCCCGAGAATTGAACCCTGTGGCACACCCATAGAGACTGCCAGAGGTCCGGACAACATACCCTCCGATTTGACACACTGAACTCTATCAGAGAAGTAGTTGGTGAACCAGGCGAGGCAATCATTTGAGAAACCAAGGCTGTCGAGTCTGCCAATAAGAATGTGGTGATTGACAGAGTCGAAAGCCTTGGCCAGGTCAATGAATACGGCTGCACAGTAATGTCTCTTATCGATGGCAGTTATGATGTTGTTTAGGACCTTGAGCATGGCTGAGGTGCACCCATGACCAGCTCTGAAACCAAATTGCATAGCGGAGAAGGTACGGTGGGATTCGAAATGGTCGGTAATCTGTTTGTTAACTTACATTTACATTTACATTTAAGTCATTTAGCAGACGCTCTTATCCAGAGCGACTTACAAATTGGTGCATTCACCTTATGATATCCAGTGGAACAACCACTTTACAATAGTGCATCTAGATCTTTTGAGGGGGGGGGGTTAGAAGGATTACTTTATCCTATCCCAGGTATTCCTTAAAGAGGTGGGGTTTCAGGTGTCTCCGGAAGGTGGTGATTGACTCCGCTGTCCTGGCGTCGTGAGGGAGCTTGTTCCACCATTGGGGTGCCAGAGCAGCGAACAGTTTTGACTGGGCTGAGCGGGAACTGTGCTTCCTCAGAGGTAGGGAG
This sequence comes from Salmo trutta, assembly GCF_901001165.1. NCBI lineage: Eukaryota > Metazoa > Chordata > Actinopteri > Salmoniformes > Salmonidae > Salmo > Salmo trutta. The sequence continues at coordinate 48,781,942 of NC_042961.1, read as the reverse complement.
GCGAGCAGGCCAGAGGTGGATGAACTTGGCTTTCGAAGACCTTAGAAAGACAGTGTAGGATAGATATAGGTCTGTAGCAGTTTGGGTCTAGAGTGTCACCCCCTTTGAAGAGGGGGATGACCGCGGCAGCTTTCCAATTTTTGGGAATCTCAGACAATACGAAAGAGAGTTTGAACAGGCTAGTAATAGGGGTTGCAACAATTTCGCCAGATCATTTTAGAAAGAGATGGTCCAGATTGTCTAGCCCGGCTGATTTGTATGGGTCCAGATTTTGCAGCTCTTTCAGAACATCAGCTATTTGGATTTGGGTGAAGGAGAAATGGTGGGGGCATTGGCGGGTTGCTGTGGACATATTGTTATGGGACCATATTTATTTAAATTGTTGTCATTTAGCAGACACTATTATCCAGAGTGGGTGGCAGGTAGCCTAGCGGTTAAGCCGGTGACACGGGTGTCGATTAAGGCAGCACTCCGCACCTCTCTGATTCAGAGGGGTTGGGTTAAATGTGGAAGACACATTTTGGTTGAATGCATTCAGTTGTGTAACGGACTAGGTATCCCTTTTCCCAATTTACAGGAGAAATTAGGGTTAAGTGCTTTGCTCAAGGGCACATTGACAGGTTCTTCACTTTGTCTGCTTTGAACCAGCAACCTTTCAGTAACTGGACAAACGCTCTAACCGCTCTACCTGCTGCCTGCATTCATTGTCTCATATCAGAGTGTGATGTGTATGGTAATATGATGTGTGTGATGATCATGTGTTATCATAACAGAGTAGGAGTGCTAATCTAGGCTCAGTTTAGGCTTTTAGATGATCATGAAAAAGTTATATGGGCTGGTGGGACCTGATCCTAGAACTGTACTGTATCGATCTGTACTCTATTCAGGTTTTTCAGTCACTAGATATGATATATTTTTGCAGGAGAGAAGAAAATGTGACCCAGGGACAAACATTCACATCACCTACATTATCCTTGTCATTATGAGGTGGTCACTGGTTGGTTAGGGAGTGAAAGAGTGGTCACTGGTTAGTTAGAGAGTGAAAGAGTGACCACTGGTTGGTTAGAGAGTGAAAGAGCTCTTTGAAAAACATCCAACCAGACTTTGACAGACAAGCTCTCTAACTGACCTACCGATTGAAACAGTACCCATTGATAGGTTACTATGAAATCACCTTGAACCTGTAACAGAATCGATAGGAACAAGGATGAAAAAGGGAATAGAATGGGGTAGACAGAGAGGGAGCTACAGCAGAGGAAAGAAAGAAAGAAAGAAAGATAGATAGATAGATAGATAGATAGATAGATAGAAATTAAGATAGAAAGAAAGAAAGAAAAGGATGTCTGATGAATTGCTGTGTTGTTGTGTCCTACGGTTGTACACAAGTGATTGACAAATCACTACGAGACAGACATGGAATCAATAAGTAAATAATTGAACCGTAGAAATACTATTTTTGGTGTCTTAAAGCGTCTTAATACAACTTCCATTTTTAAGACATGCCTTCAGACGTCTAAAGACATGGTGATGGCTGGGTATAATTAAGAAACATAGCTGAAGTCCTGCTGAGCTCAGGGGGTGTCACGTCCTGACCAGTAAAGGGGTCAATTGTAATTGTAGTATGGTCAGTGTGTGGCAGTGGGTGTTTGTTTTGGTTTTTTTGGTTCTAGGGGATTTGGTTCTAGTTTTCTATTTCTATGTTTCTTTTTCCATGTTTGGCCGAGTATGGTTTCCAATCAGAGGCAGGTGTTTTTCGTTGTCTCTGATTGGAAGCCATACTTAGGCAGCATGTTTTTTCCTTTGGGTTTGTGGGTGGTTGCTTTCTGTATAGTCTGTGTACCTTACAGAACTGTTGATTGTCGTTTGTTATTTTTGTTTAAGTGTTCACTCTCTTTAAATAAATACACGAAGATGAGCACTATATCCGCTGCGTTTTGGTCACCTTTCATCGACGCCTGTGACGGGGAGTCAATATGTGTGTGTGTGATGGAGAGTTTGGGTCGCTGCAGTGCATGATAAAAGTCTTCCTCCCTCTTAGTCCTAGCCTAAGGGATGAAGTTCACAGCAGAGGGGAAAGGTTCCCATCCACTTTTGTTTGAATGCCTTTCAACACAACCATTAATTTTAGGAGTGAAGGGTTATGTTTATGAGTTCTCTTTCATTCTCTCCTTCTTCCCTTCATTTTAGGCCCCTGGCTACACCACTGAAGGGTGCTGGACACGTTTTAGCATTCTCTGTTTACCTACCTCCCTCCCTCCTTCTATCCATCCATAGTTTATTAATTCATTCCCCCCACCCACAGCTCAGAGAGCAGTGTGGTTTTATTTATTGATGACCCTGGAGAGAGCGAGAGGAACTGGCTGTGTTTAGGAGCCCCAAAGGAGTACTGTTTATTTAATGAGGAGAGGTGGCCTGGGCCACACTGTGTCTGTCTGGGGCCCTCAGGGGCCTTACAATGTCTGGCTTGAGTCCTCTTAGGTGCCACATACACTACCGGTCAAAAGTTTTAGAACACTTACTCATTAAAGGGTTTTTCTTTATTTTTTACTATTTTCTACGCTGTAGAGTGATAGTGAAGACATCGAAACTATGAAATAACACATATGTCATCATGTAGTAACCAAAAAAGTGTTAAACAAATCAAAATATATTTTATATTTGAGATTCTTCAAATAGCCACCATTTGCCTTGATTACAGCTTTGCACACTCTTGGCATTCTCTCAACTAGCTTCATGAGGTAGTCACCTGGAATGCCCCCTTTTTTTCAATTTTTGCCTAAAATGACATACCCAAATCTAAATGCCTGTAGCTCAGGCCCTGAAGCAAGGATATGTCTATTTTTGGTACCATTTGAAAGGAAACACTTTGAAGTTTGTGGAAATGTGAAAGGAATATAGGATAATACAACACATTAGATCTGGTAAAAGATAATACAAATTTAAAAAATTACTTTTTTGGTAATTTTTTTGTACCGTCACCTTTGAAATGCAAGAGAAAGGCCATAATGTATTATTCCAGCCCAGGTGCAATTTCAATTTTGGCCACTAGATGGCAGCAGTGCACTTGCAAAGTTTCAGACTGATTCAAGGAACCATTGCATTTCTGTTCAAAATGTTGTATCAAGACTGCCCGAATGTGCCTAATTTGTTTATTAATGACTTTTCATGTTCAAAATTGTGCACTCTCCTCAAACAATAGCATGGTATTATTTCACTGTAATAGCTACTGTAAATTGGACAGTGCAGTTAGATTAACAAGAATTGAAGCTTTCTGCCAATATCAGATATGTCTATGTCCTGGGAAATGTTCTTGTTACCTACAACCTCATGCTAATCACATTAGCCTACGTTAGCTCAACCGTCCCCCAGGTGCTCAACCGTCCCACAGGGGACCCACCAATCCTGAAGAAGGTGTGCCTTCTTAAAAGTTAATTTGTGGTAACCTGTTTGGGCTAGGGGGCAGTATTGAGAATTTTGGAAAAAAATATGTGCCCATTTTTAACTGCCTCCTACACCAACTCAGAAGCTAGAATATGCATATTATTGTTCAGGTTTGGATAGAAAACACTCTGAATTTTCTAAAACAGTTTGAATGGTGTCTGTAAGTATAACAAAACTCATATTGCAGGCAAAAACCTGTGAAAAATAGATTTAAAAAAAATGAGAATTTTGTGACTGTACTATTTAGTGTCATTTATAGATACCATAGTGAGAAAGGATTCAGTTCGCAACTCCTACTGCTTCCACTAGATGTCAACGATCTTTAGAAAAGTTGTTGGAAGCATCTGTGATTAATACAGACCGAATTAGAATGCTTGTAAGTTGACACGTCATCACTTCATTTTTTGCGCCTGCGCATAAATCTGAGAAGAGTGTCTTTGTCATAATCGTTTATTCTAGACACTTGATAGGTTGTGTGAAAATATTACTGATGTTTACTGATGTTTCACGTTAAAAATGGACCAAAAGATTAATGCTAAACAACGTTTGACATGTTTGAACAAACATAAATAGATTATTTACTAGGTTTTTTTTTAGCTTTTCGGCGTGACTTTACACTGCCCACCTCATTTTGTGGGAGCCTACTGAACGCTAACTATTTGGACATAAATTATGAACTTTGTCAAAAGAAACCACATTTGTTCTGGATCTGGGATCCCTGGCAGCGCCTTCTGATGGAGATAATCAAAGGTAAGGGGATATTTAGAATGTTATTATCGATATTAGATGATGCTAATGCTAACGGTATAGCTTAGCTTAGCTTATAGCTTAGCTTATGTTGTTAGCATAGTACCCAGTTTATAGCAAAATGTGATTTCCCAGTAAAGTTATTTTGAGATCTGGCCATTCGGTAGCAATTACGAGATGATAATATATTATTCTTTGAATGACAATATTATAATTTACCAATGTTTTCGAATAGTAATTCCGTGATTTGTAATGCTGGATTCACTGGGAGCATTCGAGCCGAAAAAAATTCTGAATTTCACCGCGAATGTAAATGCTGTTTTTGGATATAAATATGAACTTGATGGAACTAAAAATGCATGTATTGTCTAACATAATGTCCTATGAGTGTCATCTGATGCAGATTGTCAAAGGTAAGTGCATAATTCTAGCTAGTTTTCTGTCTGTTGATGCCCTTCTTTGAATTGGCTAAACATTACACGCAGCTATTGTCAATGTACTCTCCTCACATAACCTAACTTTATGCATTCTCCGTAAAGCCTCTGAAAATCGGACAGTGTGGTTAGATTTAGGAGATATATCTTTCAAATGGAGGAAAATAGTTGATTATTTGATTATTTGAAATGATTACTCTTGCAGTTTTGAATTCCCCGCCATTGTCACATGACAATGAATCCCAATACCGGGATAAGATCCTGCCCCCTGGCCTCAACAGGGGGCAGGAATGCATTTGAGCCAATCAGTTGTGTTGTGACGATGTGGGGGGGTATACAGAAGATAGCCCTATTTAATAAAAGACCAAGTCCATATTATGGCAAGAACAGCTCAAATAAGCAAAGAGAAATGACAGTCCATCATTACTTTAAGACATGAAGGTCAGTCTATCCGGAAAATGTCAAGAACTTTGAAAGTTTCTTCAAGTGCAGTCACAAAAATCATAAATCGCTATAATGAAACTGGCTCGCATGAGGACCGCCACAGGAAAGGAAGACCCAGAGGTACCTCTGCTGCAGAGGATAAGTTCATTAGAGTTACCAACCTCAGAAATTGCAGCCCAAATAAATGCTTCACAGAGTTCAACAGACACATATCAACATCAACTGTTAAACAGACACATATCAATATCAACATCAGGCCTACATGGTGGAATTGCTGCAAAGGAACCACTACCAAACGACACCAATAAGAAGAAGAGATTTGCTTGGATCCAGAAACACGAGCAATGGACATTAGACCAGTGGATATGTGTCCTTTGGTCTGGAGTCCTAATTGTTCCAACCGACGTGTCTTTGTGAGACGCGGTGTAGGTGAACGGCTGATCTCCGCATGTGTATTTCCCACCATAAAGCATGGAGGAGGAGGTGTTACGGTGTGGGAGTGTTTTGCTGGTGACACTGTCTGTTATTTTTAACCAGCATGGCTACCACAGCATTCTGCAGCGATATACGGTATCCCATCTGGTTTGGGCTTAGTGAGACTATAATTTGTTTTTCAACAGGACAATGACCCAATACACCTCCAGGCTGTGTAAGGGCTATTTTACCAAGAAAGAGAGTGATGGAGTGCTGCATCAGATGACCTGGCCTCCACAATCCCCCGACCTCAACCAAATTGAGATGGTTTGGGATGAGTCGGACCGCAGAGTGAAGGAAAAGCAGCCAGCAAGTGCTCAGCATATGCGGGAACTCCTTCAAGACTGTTGGAAAAGCATTCCAGGTGAAGCTGGTTGAGAGAATGCCAAGAGTGTGCAAATCTGTCATCAAGGCAAAGGGTGGCTACTTTGAAGAATCTAAAATATATCATATATTTTGACTTCTTTTAACACTTTTTTTGGTTAATACATGATTCCATATGTGTTATTTCATAGTTTTGATGTCTTCAATGTAGAAGCAGTAAAAATAATGAAAAACTCTTGAATGAGTAAGTGTGTCCAAACTTTTGACTGGTACTGTAGGATGCATCCCAAATGACACCCTATTCACCTTTTTAGTGCAATACTTTTTACCAGGGACCATAGGACTCTGGTCAAAACATGTGTACTATATAGGGAATAGGGTGCCATTTAGGACAGCCATAGTGTTTGGGTTGGTTCCTCTCAGGGGCCATACATTGGCTCTATCTCATTTCCAATCTCCTTTCCTCCTTCTCAACCATATTGGAGGAGATGGTCTAAAGTCCCCCCTCTCTGACCTTCTTCTCCAATGCGTTTTGAGAAGGAGGCGAGGAGATAGGATTTGAGGAAAGAGGAACTAACTGCAGACTGATTGAGATGTGCTATGGGGACCTGCTGTGGAAGGGTACAGTCCCTAGTGGTTTAGAGATGAACTGGTCCCTGGTCTCCACTGTAATGGAGTCATTCTGTGAACACAAACAAACCCACGCACACACACACACACACACACACACACACACACACACACACACCGTTCGCTCTCCCTTCTCTGGTGTTCTGTAGGGAGTTCCCATTTAATTAAGTTAATTAATCAATTAATGGGGTTGAGCGAGGCTCTCTGGTTTGCTCTGGGCTTCTCGCTGTTAACTCAAAGACATATATCTTTGAAGGTGTGTGTGTGTGTGTGTGTGTGTGTGTGTGTGTGTGTGTGTGTGTGTGTGTGTGTGTGTGTGTGTGTGTGTGTGCATGGGTGGGGGGGTGTGTGTGTGCGTGCATGTGTGCGTGCATGCGCGCGTGCGTGGGTGTGTGTGTGTGTGTCGGTTAGCCTATAAAACTCCCTCTAAAGATCCAACCCCATTTTAAGGAAGATTGCCTGGGCTGGATCTTACTTATTGCTAAGACAATTTAATGAACTAATGATAGTGGATTAGATCACAACTTCTAAGGATTAGACCTCTACACCCCACTCTTTGCTATCAACATTAAGTTAATGAGCGAGTCAGGTAATTAATGCGTAATTAAGGTAGAAATTGAAGTCAATGTAATTAGCTATGCAGGTGTGTATAATGGATATATAGACAGTTAAAGCCTGAGTCTTTAATAATGGAGAAAGAGGAGGATGAGAGAGATAAAGAGAGGGATGAAAAAGAGGTAAACAGGATAATGGAGAGAGAAACCGATGGAAGAAGAAGAGGTAAACAGAGAGTTTAAAAGAGGGAAGGGAGAAAGAGGGAAGAAGTAGTAAAGGTAAACAGAGAGTTTAAAGAGGGGAGGGAGAGCAGGGGCGAAAATCTGATATCAACTTTGGAGGGGACAATTACATCAAATTTTCTCAAGAGCAATTCCTGAGGGGGACACCAAAAGTAGTGCTGTAACACATAGCCTACATTGTAATATGGTAAATGTATATTGAGGAACCAAAGAAATAAGGTGTTTGCTGTACTCCTAACTACCGGTACCCAAAACTACACAACTAATCACAACAGCAATACCATTGCCTTTAACAAATCTTAGTTCAGTCACCAGTTTAAGTTGAGAGTGGGGGTATCCATGGCATTTTCCAGTTATGTTCCTATTTTACAAGTAAAAAAATTGAGAACCTTTCATAATGTTGCCAAACAAAGACTCAACAAACTTACCTGAGACTCCCTGTCTCTGCCAGTCTGTCCCTGCATATCTGTCCCCAACTCTGCTGTCTGTGTGCCATCTGTTGCCTGCTCTGCCTAATGACATCATTGTGAAACATTTCCATTAGAATTTCATTTCTTTCTTATGAACATTTTATCAACTAGTCTTTGAGATATTAGGCTACTAGGGTTCTTACTATGCGTTTTGGTGTTTTGAAAAATACTCTGATGTCCGTCTTTTATTTTTCTGCCATTTTTCTACCTGGCTGGCTGGCTGGCTACACACACACACAGTGTGTAGGTTATTTACAGTAGGAGATGGGCTTCTATCATCTTCTATCATTCTATTTGGGCTTCGATCTAAAAGGTAGCTAGCAAATGTGAAACGGATTAAAATGACAAGAGTTGACAGCTGTATGAGTTCACCATTTACACAACATATGCTGCAACCTTTTGTAATTTTAATAGTTTGTTTCATATTGGCTGGCTTCCAACAATAGCTGAATTTGCAAAGCTAGCGAGCACCAATTCAGTTTCAGTGGTGTTTGCTATAATCTTTGCTACCCGGGTTAAATAAAGGTGAAATAAAATAAATAAATAAAAGTTCCCTTGCGACAATTTAGCTTTTGCAACGAGACCATTAAATATATTTAAGACAATGGTAGAAGAGAGTGTAGTTCTGTTCAGTTTGGACTTCAGTTTATCGCTAACCTTATCACAGGGACTTTGAAGCACTAACTTACATCATCTGCATGCTGATCTTGGAATAAATTGACGATAGCAAAGATTCCATCTTTGACGACGCCACATAAATGGAATAGGTACTAGCTAGTGTAACCGATGTGAAATGGCTAGTTAGTTAGCGGTGGTGTGCGCTAATAGCGTTTCAATCAGTGACGTCACTCGCTCTGAGACCTGAAGTAGGGTTTCCCCTTGCATTGCAAGGGCCGTGGCTCTTGTGGTGCGATGGGTAACGGTGCTTCGGTGGGTGTCAGTTGTTGATGTGTGCAAGGGTCCTGGTTTCGAGCCCAGGTTGGGGCGAAGAGAGGGACGGAACCTACACTGTTACACTAGCTTAATAGTTAATATTTGCGCGCTAGCTCTGCATATTCAGCTAGTGTGTGTGCGCGATTGACTGGATTAACCTTACGTCAGTTACGTTCATTGAGTGCCTTTCAGACAGTAGACACGACCCCTCTGTTACCTTGCCAACTAAGGAACTGGCAGTGGATCAAACCATTGTGAGGCAAAGGGTGGGGGGGTTGCAATCTTTTGAAACTTAAAAATGCGCTATTAAGTGTCTATAATCAGCACAATTGCGTTCATTGCGTATTATTAATATTATTTAAATTACATAGTTATGTTTCAGTGATATATTAGGGGGGACAAATCATATTTTTCCCAGGATGGGGGGGTCGTGTGTCCCCCCGTCCCCCCCGGGATTTCCGCCCTGAGGGAGAGAGAGAAAGGGAAGAAGTAGGAGAGGTAAACAGAGGTAAGAAGGAGAGATAAAGAGAGGAAAGAAAGGAGGGAGAGATGCACAGATGGATGTTGAAGAGAGGGAGAGTAAAGTCCTTATTCAGGGATTTTCTGTTCACCAGTCACATCAAGGCTCCAAATCAATCCTGAAAATTGGTTTGTTCCTCGACAAGGTTACCAAATGAAGGGGGATGGAGGGAGGGATGGAGGGATTGAAAGAGAGGAGAGGGGGTAATATTCTGAGGGAGACAGAGAGCGAGAGAGAGAGAGAGCGTGGGAGATGGAGAGAGGGAGAGAGCATATTATGGTAACTGACACATTCTTGTCAGATCCATAGATGGACAAATTGGTGATGTAGATATATATTTATATACATGGACAGGATGAAGATATAGATATAGATGAACAGGATGGTGATATAGATATAGATATAGATGGACAGGATGGTGGTATAGATGGACAGGATGGTGATATAGATGGACAGGATGGTGATATAGATATAGATGGACAGGATGGTACCCGCAAAACACCAGTCTCAACGTCAACAGTGAAGAGGCGACTCTGGGATGCTGGCCTTCTAGGCAGAGTTCCTCTATCCAGTGTCTGTGTTCTTTTGCCCATCTTAATCTTTTATTTTTATTGGCCAGTCTGAGAAATGGCTTTTTCTTTGCAACTCTGCCTAGAAGGCCAGCATCCCGGAGTCGCCTCTTTACTGTTGACGTTGAGACTGGTGTTTTGCGGGTACTATTTAATGAAGCTGCCAGTTGAGGACTTGTGAGGCATCTGTCTCAAACTAGACACTCTAATGTACTTGTCCTCTTGCTCAGTTGTGCACTGGCTCCTCCCACTCCTCTTTCTATTCTGGTTTGCGCCAGTTTGTGCTGTTCTGTGAATGGAGTAGTATACAGCATTGTACGAGTTCTTCAGTTTCTTGGCAATTTCTCACATGGAATAGCCTTCATTTCTCAGAACAATAGACTGACGAGAAGAAAGGTATTTGTTTCTGGCCATTTTGAGCCTGTAATTGAACCCACAAATGCTGATGCTCCAGATACTCAACTAGTCTAAAGAAGGCCAGTTTTATTGCTTCTTTAATCAGAACAACAGTTTTCAGCTGTGCTAACATAATTGCAAAAGGGTTTTCTAACCATCCTGTCCATCTATATAGGTGATATAGATGAAGCTGGACAGGATGGTGATAAAGATATAGATATAGACGGACAGGATTGTGATATAGATGGACAGAATGGTGATAGATATAGATGGACAGGAGGGTGGTATAGATATGGATGGACAGGATGGTGATATAGATATAGATGGACACTATGGTGATATAGATATAGCTGGACAAAATGGTGATTATAGATGGACAGGATGGTGATATATATCTAGATATGGATGGACAGGATGGTGATTTAGATATAGATGGACAGGATGGTGGTATAGATATAGATATGGATGGACAGGATGGGGATATAGATACAGGTATGGATGGACAGGATGGTGATATAGATATAGATATGGATGGACGGAATGGTGACCTAGATATAGCTGGACAGGATGTTGATATAGATATAGATATGGATAGACAAGATGGCGATATAGATGGACAGGATGATGATGTAGATATAGGACAAGATGGTGATATAGGTGGGCAGGATGGTGATTTATATATAGATGGACAGGATGGTGGTATAGATGGACAGGATGGTGATATAGATATAGATGGACAGGATGGTGATATGGATGGACGGAATGTTGATATATATATGTATATATATCTGGACAAAATGTTAATATAGACATAGATATGGATGGACAAGATGGTGATATAGATGGACAGGATGGTGATATAGATATAGATGGACAGGATGGTGATATGGATGGACAGAATGGTGATATATATATATCTGGACAGGATGTTAATATAGACATAGATATGGATGGACAAGATGGTGATATTGATGGACAGGATGGTGATATAGATGGACAGGATGGTGATATAGATATAGATGGACAGGAGGGTGATATATATATAGATGGATAGGATGGTGATATGGATGGACGAAATGGTGATATAGATATAGCTGGACAGGATGTTAATATAGACATAGATATGGATGGACAAGATGGTGATATTGATGGACAGGATGGTGATATAGATGGACAGGATGGTGATATATATATAGATGGACAGGATGGTGACATAGATATAGATATAGATGGACAGGATGGTGATATAGATGGACAGGATGGTGATATATATATAGATGGACAGGATGGTGATATAAATGGACAGGATGTTAATGTAGATTTACAGGATGTTGATATAGATGCACAGGATGTTGATATATATATAGATAGACAGGATGGTGATATAGATATAGATATAGATTGACAGGATGGTGATATAGATGGACAGGATGGTGACAAAGATGGACAGGATGGGGATATAGATATAGATGGACAGGAGGTTGACATATATATATAGATGGACAGGATGGTGACATAGATGGACAGGATGGTGACATAGATGGACAGGACGGTGCCATAGATGGACAGGACAGTGACATAGATGGACAGGATGTTGATATATATATAGATGGATAGGATGGTGATATATAGATATAGATGGACAGGATGGTGACATAGATGGACAGGATGTTGATATAGATATAGATGGATAGGATGGTGATATATAGATATAGGTGGACAGGATGGTGATAGAGATATAGATGGACAGGATGGTGATATAGATGGACAGGATGGTGACACAGATGGACAGGATGTTGATATAGATATAGATTGACAGGATGGTGATAGAGATATGGATGGACAGGATGGTGATATAGATATAGATATAGATGGACAGGATGGTGATATAGATGGACAGGATGGTGATATAGATATAGATGGACAGGATGGTGACATAGATGGACAGGATGTTGATATAGATATAGATTGACAGGATGGTGATAGAGATATGGATGGGCAGGATGGTGATATAGATATAGATATAGATGGACAGGATGGTGATATAGGTGGACAGGATGGTGACATAGATGGACAGGATGTTGATATAGATATAGATTGACAGGATGGTGATAGAGATATGGATGGACAGGATGGTGATATAGATATAGATATAGATGGACAGGATGGTGATATAGATGGACAGGATGGTGATATAGATATAGATGGACAGGATGGTGACATAGATGGACAGGATGTTGATATAGATATAGATTGACAGGATGGTGATAGAGATATGGATGGGCAGGATGGTGATATAGATATAGATATAGATGGACAGGATGGTGATATAGATGGACAGGATGGTGACAGATAGCCTCTGTGTGTGTGTGTGTGCGTGCGTATGTGAGCGTGCATGTGCTCGTGCTTGCGGGTGTGTGTTATGTGTTCATTTTGCGCAACAGACACAGATGCTCCCCTAAGCCTGTCACAAGGAAATGTGGACTCCATTCTGCGCCATTCCCCATCTGAGCCTTTGGAATTTGAAATTAAATATATAATGGAATCAAAATATTTGTCAGCACTTTCAATCTGTTGTTCTTGTCCACTGACCTGGAGTGTGTAGTGTGTGAGTGTGTGAGTGAGTGTGTGAGTGAGTGAGTGAGTGAGTGAGTGAGTGAGTGAGTGAGTGAGTTAGAGCATGAGTGAGTGAGTGAGTGAGTGAGTGAGTGAGTGAGTGAGTGAGTGAGTTAGCGCGTGAGTGAGTTAGCGCGTGAGTGAGTGAGTTAGAGCGTGAGTGAGTGTGTGAGTGCGCTACATCTGCTTATCTGTGTTTGTGTTCCCTATGTGCTCACCTATGAATATCAGTGTGTCTCTGTCTTCTAATCTACAGGAACACTTCACCCCAGAGTGCAAGTTCAAAGAGAGTGTGTTTGAGAACTACTACGTGACGTACTCGTCCATCCTGTACCGGCAGACCCAGTCGGGCAGGGCCTGGTACATCGGCATCAACCGGGACGGACAGGTCATGAAGGGCAACAGGGTCAAGAAGACCAAAGGGGCGGCCCACTTCCTGCCCAAACTCATAGAAGGTAGGCTACTATTCTCAGAGATCCCAGACATAGGGCATGCTGGAACATTTGTAACGTTGTGGGCAGCAAGCGGTCTTTCTGCAGAGACTAGTAGGCTACAGTAGATGTTGCTCAGGTCTCATTTAAAAAATAGATTTGTTCAGCTCAATGTTATTCTGTCTCTCTCTCTCTTTCTCTCTCCTCTCTCACTTCTTTTTTCCCATCCCTTCCTTCTCTCCCTCCCCCTATTTCTACCCTCCTCCTCCCCTCTTCCCTCCCCTCTCTCTCCCTCCCTCCCCTTCTCTCCCCCCATACAGTGGCAATGTACAGGGAGCCTTCGCTGCATGAAGTGGTGGTGGTAGCCGAGCTGAGTCCGCCCAGAAAAACGGCCAAGACCTCCGATTCGCCCGTGCTGCAGAACGGCAAGAAAGACCCGCCCTCCAAAACCAAAACTTCCTAGCGCACGGAGAAGACAGGGGGCACTGGGCACTGACTGGCACTGGCACTGACTGGCGAACGAAGTCTTCCTGTTTTTATTACAAAGGGGTGTCACCGTCAAATGTTTCCCCCCTGCCCCACCAAGCAGCACGTAGAGGGGGCCCTATTGTTCTATATTCCCACAGGTTTCATCCATACTAATGTAAGGTTGACCAAGGATGTGAAATGGCACTCTATTCCGTTTATAGTGCACTACTTCTGACCAAAGCCTGCACAGGACTCTGGTCAAAAGTAGTGCACTATAAAGGGAATTGGGTGCCATTTGGGACGTGTCTCCAAACACCCTGTTGTTCTCTTCACATCTGTTACCAGGTATATTCTCTGTCCGTCAACACCTTTGTGACCATAGCGATCCCCTCCATACTTAAGCAATGATGTGGAGGTTCTCTTTTCTTTTTTTCTTTCTCTCGTTCACCTTTGGTGCAATTTGATTCATTTGTGACACGGAGTCAATTTTCCACTCGGCAGCACAAGAGAAACTTCCTCGTTCTTCTCTAGGGCTGTTAACAGCAGCTCTCTAATCAAAATCTCCCATACTTCTTGAAAGAGAGAGAGGAACCTCCCCAATGCACTGCATTGAACTACACACACACACACACACACACACGCATGCACACACACACACACACACACACACACACACACACACACACACACACACACACACACACACACACACACACAGCTGAGAGAGAGTGGTGATTGTGTGCGGGTCAGGGCTTAAGGAATGATAATGATATCATCAGTGAGATGGTGTTGGTCTCTGGGAATCTGTTTGCATTACACCCTCCTATCACTACAACACAATGGATCATTTCTCTAGCTCATGCCTTAAGCCAGGGAGATACATACTGTAGGGCCCACAGGAGGTCAGTGGCACCTTAATTGGGGTGGACGGGCTCGTGGTAATGGCTGGAGCGGAATGAGTGGAATGGTATCAAATGTGTTTTCATGTGTTTGATGCCATTCCATTTGCTCTGTTCTGGGCATTATTATGAGCCATCCTCCCCTCAGCAGCCTCCTCTGCTGTAGGCCTATTGTGGTGTTGTTTGAGTGTTTTTGCAGTTGGGTATGTTGTTGCAGGACAGTTGTGGTTCTTTTCTGAGGACTATGGAATTATCAAGCCAAACAGACTGGCACCCAGGCTAATGACCTCCTGGTTCCATGTTGATTTCTGTTGTTGATCTCAACTTCAGATGTAATAACCAACTAGTACGCACTGAACCTCTTCAACACATGATCCAGTATCCTGAACAGACCGTAGTTATTACGAGCCTCCTATACTGCACGTTCCACCATCATGTCTGGTCATTGCCCTAGCAACGTCATTGTTGTACAGTATGAAATCTGCTGTTGTTTTGTTGACGTTGACAGCGTCAGTTACAGGTTGCTAATTCTCGATGGCTGCATCCGAAATGGTACCGACCAGAGCTCTGGTCAAAGGTAACGCAGTACAGGGAATACGGTGCCTGTCGCTGACATACGTCTACAAGTCTATGATGTGTGTTTTTATTTTACCTTGATGTGTTTACAGGAGGGATTTGAGTTCCCATCCCAAATGGAATGTTAGGTCACACTTTATTTGGATAGTCCGGATTTATGGTCATACTATCAACAAACTATCTATTGATGAGCAACTGCTAAGGTTACAATTAGGGTTAGAATAAGGGTAAGGGTTAAGGTTAGGGTAAGGGTTAAGTTTAGGGTTAGGATAAGGGTTAAGGTTAGTGTTCGAGCTAGGGTTAGTAGATAGTTAGTTGAAATGTTGCTGATAGTCTGTAGATAGTCTGTAGAGCATCTACAGATGGACTAACCCTAACCCTATTTCC
This sequence comes from Salmo trutta, assembly GCF_901001165.1. Taxonomy (NCBI): domain Eukaryota; kingdom Metazoa; phylum Chordata; class Actinopteri; order Salmoniformes; family Salmonidae; genus Salmo; species Salmo trutta. Next base: position 48,766,386 of record NC_042961.1, on the reverse strand, counting down.
TACATAGCCCTATGGGCCCTGATCAAAAGTAGTGCACTATGTAGGGAATAGGGTGCCATTTGGGAGGCAGAAGAGCTAGGGCAGAGTGGTAGATGGAGGAGGGGTTCACTACTTTAGAGTGAGCGGGCTTGTTTGCAGTGGTGGAAAAAGTACCCAACTTTCATACTTGAATAAAAGTAAAGATACCTTAATAGAAAATTACTCAAGTAAAAGTAAACGTCACCCAGTAAAATACTACTTGAGTAAAAGTCTGAAAGTATTTGGTTTAAAATATACTTAAGTATCAAAAGTAAAAGTATAAATCATTTCAAATCCCTTATATTAAGGAAACCAGATGGCACCATTTTCTTTTTTTTAATTTCTGGAAAGTCAGGGGCACACTCCAACACTCAGACATCATTTACAAATGAAGCATGTGTGTTTAGTGAGTCTGCCAGATCAGAGGCAGTGGGGATGACCAGGGATGCTTGGTTGATAAGTGCGTGAATTTGACTATTTTCCTGTCCTGCTAAGCACTCAAAATATAACGAGTACTTTTGGATGTCAAGAAAAATGTATGGAGGTAAAAGTACAATATTTTCATAAGGAAAAAGTTAAAGTAGTCAGAAATATAAATAGTAAAGTACAGATACCACAAAAAACGAATTAAGTTGTACTTTAAAGTATTTTTACTTAAGTACTTTACACCACTACTTGTTTGTCAAGCCAGAGGAGAGAAAGGTTGGAACGAGGGTTCAGAGAGAATTATAGGAATTAAGATGGCTTCTTCCAGACCTGGTAATCCTAAATAAGGTGCTGACACCAGGCATCTCCATCACACACACACACACACACACACACACACACACACACACACACACACACACACACACACACGCACACACAGTTGTGAAAGTGTGTGAGCTGTATACACGACAGTGTTGCAATCCTCCAGGGTCCATGTTTTACAATCCGCCCTAATAATATGTTTAAAGCAGCTGAAGATAAAGGCCTCCTGGGTGTCTGTATGTCTGTCAGGCTGTCTCTCTGTTAGGCTAGCAGGCTGTCTGTTAGGCTGTCTTTCAGTCAGTCAGTCAGTCAGTCAGTCAGTCAGTCAGTCAGTCAGTCAGTCAGTCAGTCAGTCAGTCAGTCAGTCAGTCAGTCAGTCAGTCAGTCAGTCTGTCTGTCTGTCTGTCTGTCTGTCTGTCTGTCTGTCTGTCTGTCTGTCTGTCTGTTAGGCTGTCTGTCTGTCTGTTAGGCTGTCTGTCTGTCTGTCTGTCTGTCTGTCTGTCTGTCTGTCTGTCTGTCTGTCTGTCTGTCTGTCTGTCTGTCTGTCTGTCAGGCTGTCGGTCTGTTAGGCTAGCAGGCTGTCTGTCTGTTAGGCTAGCAGGCTGTCTGTTTGTCTGTCTGTCTGTCAGGCTGTCGGTCTGTTAGGCTAGCAGGCTGTCTGTTAGGCTGTCTGTTTGTCTGTCTGTCTGTCTGTCTGTCTGTCTGTCTGTCTGTCTGTCTGTCTGTCTGTCTGTCTGTCTGTCTGTCTGTTAGGCTAGCAGGCTGTCTGTCTGTTAGGCTAGCAGGCTGTCTGTCTGTTAGGCTAGCAGGCTGTCTGTTAGGCTTTCTCGCTGTCTGTCTGTCTGTCTGTCTGTCTGTCTGTCTGTCTGTCTGTCTGTCTGTCTGTCTGTCTGTCTGTCTGGCTGGCTGGCTGGCTGGCTGGCTGGCTGGCTGGCTGTCTGGCTGGCTGGCTGTCTGGCTGTCTGTCTGGCTGGCTGTCTGTCTGGCTGGCTGTCTGTCAGGCTGTCTGTCAGACTTTCTGGTTCTCACTGGTTCAGACTATTCACTTCAATTAAGCAATTAAATAGGGCTTCCGATTTATGTATTTGGGAAGCCCGGTTGCTGAGCCTACAGCCCTATGATAACACACACACACACATGCACACACACACACACACACACACACACACACACACACACACACACACACACACACACACACACACACTGACACACCACGTCTGACCCACTGATTCCACAAGCTAATTCCAAGCATGTCCAATTATAGAAAGGTTCTGAGAACATGAGTCTCTAGGAAGATTCCTTCTGCCTCAGATTAGAACTAAATGGTGTGAGACTGTCAGGAGAGGGGGAGGAGGAGATGGAGGGGATGAGAGGAGTGGAGTGGGGAGGAGGAGATGGAAAAGAGGAGGGGATGAGAGGGGAGGAGTGGAATGGAGTTGGGAGGAGATGGATGAGAGGAGGGGATGAGAGGAGAGGAGTGGAATGGGGAGGAGGGGATGAGAGGGGAGGAGTGGAGTGGGGAGGCGGGATGGAGCAGAGGAAGGGATGAGAGGGGAGGGGTGGTGGGGAGGAGGGGATTAGAGGTGAGGAGTGGAGTGGCGAGGAGGGGATGAGAGGGGAGGAGTGGAGTGGCGAGGAGGGGATGAGAGGGGAGGAGTGGAGTGGCGAGGAGGGGATGAGAGGGGAGGAGTGGAGTGGCGAGGAGGGGACGAGAGGAGTGGAGTGGGGAGGAGAAGGAGATGGACGAGAGGAGAGGAGTGGAGTGGGGAGGAGGGGACGAGAGGAGAAAACAATAGGTTACATTAAACGAGTGCTATCGCTGGTTTATCAAACCAGTCAATGTTGAATAAGGCCAGTGAATCCATAAATTGGATATACTGTATGTGAAATAGCCATGAATCCTGTGATTTTTACCGTTTTATTTAAGGGCTGGGAAAATCTATGTTGCAATACATTATGTATCAACCACTGTCTGTGCATGCATTACATTATTTTACATCACAACTCTGAATGCAACTGAATGCACACCCTCCACGAGCTTTACTATTAGCAAGGAGAAAAGAAAGCGAGTTAAGGGCTAATGCTAAGCTAGTCCCAAATTGTATTTGTCACATACACGTGTTTAGCAGATGTTATTGCGTGTAGCGAAATGCTTGATGATGATATGATGTTGTGCCAGTACAACACTGATACTCTAGCAAGTTGAGATTACATTACAGTAAGTACTGAATGTGAGTGTGTGTGTGTGCGTGTTGTCATCTGCGTGTGTATGTCATATTACATACAGTATGATGTATTCATAAAGGTGTGTCAGTGTAGGAGTAGGTGCAATTTTACACCAAATGTAACCCCATTTGTTTTAACCCTTCAAATGGTTACAAAACGTGTGTGCGTTTATACATACATTACAGGTACAGTACATCTATGAGTACACAAGGTGTGAGCACCTGTATGAGCAGATATGTAGCCACAGGGTGCTGCTATGCAGGTGATGGAGTGTAGGATTGTAGTGAGCTTCCATCTCATACAGAATCAAACATGCACGCGCACTCACAAACACACACAAAGTCATTTTCCTTATAATGAACCTGACTTATTCAACAAACAAACAAGTGTTCATTTATTTACATATGCCTGTAGGTTGCAATAATGAATATAGAATGAACAATAGAACAACGCTACGGTAAAACACATGCGAGGATAATGTAGTTATTCAGATGAGCACTAGTGTTGTTTTAGACCCCCTCAGGTGTTGATTTTGCAGTGTTTTTTACTTTCTTCTGTTAGATGCAGAGTGGGGGAACAATAACGGTGTTTATGGAGTTGCAAGAGTTTTAGAGCTTCTCCACTGAAGAGAGTGTGTGAAGTCCTCACAAGGATAGTAAAAAAAGGAAAATTCAGACAAGTGGGGACATTTTGCCGGTCCCCACAAGGAAAAAGACAATTTTAGACTTAGGCGTTAGGTTTAAGGTTACAATTAGGGTTAGAATTAGGGTTAGGGGTTAGGTTTAGGGGTTTGGGGTTAAGGTTAGGGTTAGGTTTAATAGGGTTAAGGTTTAGGTAAAATAGGATTTTGAATGGGAATCAACTGTTTGGCCCCCACAAGGATAGTGTGGTTTGTGTTGTGCTGTGTTTTTGCCATGTTCAAAGTGTTCCTTGAACCACTGAAGTGTTGAATACATCTAAGAACATACATACCCCTCTCTCTTTTCTTCCATGTCTCTCCATATCCCTCGCCTTCCTTCGAGGAGTCAGCTATGACTTCATGTCATTCAGCATGAATTACTGTGTCTTTGGACGGCCATTCATCTTTTGTCTATCTGCTTTATCTCTCCATCCCGTGTATAACCTGACCATAAATTGATCAGAGAGATCAAGAGCTGGATTTACAGCTGTTAAGCTCCCCATAAATTGCCCCTGGATTCTATTTTAAATGCAAAATATCCTCCCTTTTGAGAGCGTATTATATTATATTAATACTATTCACTCTAAATGTGTAAGTGGGAGAGAGAGACCGTGTGGATGCTTGTGCAATAGAGAGTTCAAATGTGTGTGTATGTGCGTGTGAGATATAGTTATTAAACAGGGTTAAGCGATGGAGGTTCACCCACTCCGTTTGCCCGTGGTTACCAGGGGATCTTTTCTCCTTCCATCTTTCCCTCCTTCTCTCCCCAGTCAGGACATGCTGAGAGAGAGAGAACTGCAGTGTAGGTCATCTGGAGTCCTGGAGGACTCAAAGGAGAGGGAGGGAGGGAGGGAGGCAGCTAACTCTTGCCCACTCGGCCACACTTGGAAGTTTCGCTTCCTCTTCTGATCCGTCTCCCAAACACAACTTCCCTTCAACCCTTATGAAGAGGGTGTGAGAGTATGTGTGTAACTTCTACACACACTCTCCTCTGCATCTCATCCATCTGTCTATCTCTGTGTAGCGCCTACAGGTACTGTAGCAATGTGTGAACATGTGTCCATTCACTCTGTCTCTGTGTGTGTGTGCGCTTGTGAGTGAGGAGAGGAAAACATCCAGACGCCAAATCAATGAGAACTAGTCGTTGGGCAGAAAGGAAGAAACTTCATTAAAAGATGCAACACAGGTAAATACAGTATATCTACGAGAGTGTTAAACAACTTAGCAAATGTGTTTTATCAGACCATTTACTTTTACAACGTTTTGCCTTGTTTGTTTGTGATCGGGGGTTGCTGTTGCATGTGTCTGTGTGTGTTACTTTGGGTGTAGTCCTTCTCCCCACATCTGCAATGCAGCAGAAAAGAGACACAAAATTGAAAGAGAAAAGCTCACATGCTTTGACAGAAGAACTAAGTCAAGGTCCCGTTCTCGGATGTTTTGTTTCTGAAGCTGCTTGACAAAATAGTTTTCTATTGAGGCCCTGACCCAACTCAGCCCTGAGTTTAATGCTAAAATACCACTGGCCAGTAGCTATCTCCAATCTCTGTTAGTCCTCAGAGTAGTGCTGCATTTTAAAGGTACAGTCCTGTCCTGAAGCACATCTGCAATGCACACACAGCACTTCTGTGTGTCGGGCTGGGCCGGGCGGCGCAGATGTGAATCACAGAGGTCACCTTTAAAATAGGAGCTAAGCTGGGAAGCTGCCCCACCCCTGAGGTACTGCATACTCTTTGTCTCAATGGGCTTTTCCTGGTTAAATAAATAAATACCAGGCTTGGGTTCAAATAGTATTTGGAATCATTACAAATACTTCATGTGGGCTTGATTGAGCTGTCCTGGCACAATGGAAGTAATAGAATACCGGCAAGAATGCAAACCCTACCCTTCTGGCACTGCAGGCAGACTAGGGCAAACAAATGCTATTTGAATAGTATTTGAGCCTAGGCCTGCTGCACAGTGACTACTATGGTATGATGGTATGCTGAAAATGTATTACTGTTTTTTAAAGTGGGATCTTGTTGGTGAAGACTGAGATCGATTGTTATTTGATTGTCATGGGGGTATGTTGTTGGGGTTATTCTGACTGTTGTAAAGACTGTACTTTTTGGGGATTCTGTCGATAGCATTGGAGTTGTTTAATGAATATATCTTAGTTGGTCTGTCCATGTATGCTTCTTTCTTGATTTGATCTTGTTTTTGTTCGGTATTTGAATACAAATCCATGACTGGTTTCGAATTGGACTCTGATGTGTGCCGCCAACCCAACACTGAACCCCAACTCAACAATGTAAACAAAAAGAGAAAAGTGAAATATTAGTGAGTGATTGTGTGTAAAGATGGAAGGATCTACATTTTTTGGCTACTATGTCTTCCGGAGCCCTAGTTCCCCTCACCATGGATACAGACCTGTCAATCAAACTGGATGACCTCTGACCTATGAACCCTGAGAGGAATCTAATTGGCTCTCCAGCAGCATGCAGACTGCTCATTCACTGTCTCTCTCTCACACACTCACACACACACACACACACTCGCGCGCACACACACACACACACACACACACACACACACACACACACACACACACACACACACACACACACACACACACACACACACACACACACACCGTATAACCCACGTGTGTGATTCTGCCATTGATCAAAGGGGTCTGCTTTGTACATTGGAGCCCCCTACAGTTTTGTATTGCATGGATGATCCAAGTTATTGTGATGCTGATGACTATGATGATGATGAAGTCTTCCAAAAAGGGATTTTACGAAATTCTCCATATTACTTGTTTCATGTCTTCCAATAAAAAAACAGTACTTCAGTCTTCCAGCTAACAACAAAACCACGATGACACTATTTTTGTACCAAAACAATGGGACTATCATATCCATGGAAACGTGGCATCGCAGTGTGCCCCCTGTTGCACACAAAGAGGATAACAACACCATACCATCTAAAAGCAAAACACCGAACCATGTATCACCGAAAAAACTGAGAATGGGACAATAAAGGAATAAAGATCTATCTAAGGCTGTTTTGAGCATTATGGCCTACGGCAGTGAAGAGAGTCACAGATGGACCGTACTACAAGCATGCATGCGTCCAACATTTACTGGATACATCAAAAAAGAAAGACAAGGAGTCCTATATTTACTCCCCCCCTCCCTTCCCCAATACACACTCTACTCCTCCTTGAACCCTTGTCTTCTCTGCATTTGCAATATGATCTGTATTCATTTCTATAATAACTTACACAAAGTCAAGGGAGACATGTTATTGGATATAATTGAATAAAATCTAATATATTTGTATGATTGTAAAAAAAAAATAACTGGTCTCATGTGTCTTTGAATTGTGTACTGCGCTTTCTTCCATAGCCTGCTTGTTACAAATAGGCCTATGCAAATAAACAAGGTTATTCTGATTTTTCAAGGTTATTACTGTGTTCACCAATAACTAATTTCTTGATGTTGATTTTTGCACATGACTAGCTTACATAATTAAGATATCATTGCTGGTCATATCTGATAGATCAATAATCTGATTCCTTATTCAATGTCTGCTTCCCATCAGATGCAACCTATCTACATGGGCTAGTGCTATCTGGGATCCATGTAATGTACAACTTTGACAACTCTCCATTGAAGTTTAAATTGAAAAAGATTAAGGTAAGGGTTCAGATTTTAGGGTTAGGTGAGGATTAAGGTTAGGGTTAAGGTTAGGTTGAGGGTTAAGGTTAGGTAAGGGGACAAAAACTGTTACACACAAGGAGTACAGGGTGCACGGGCACATAGACAATTACCCCACTCATTTTATGAACTTCTAGTTAAAACCAAAATACAATTTTAATACATTGTAAAAATAGATGAAGTGGTCCCAGAATGCTCAAATCTTCCAACTAGAATAAAGGATACTTCCCTGTAATGTTTGTTAGTAGTCACTAGATGGAATAAATTCCCATCCACAGTGAACTTTAAAAATAGAACAAATATGAAAGGATAAATATATATATATATATATATAAATATATCATTTTTTTTGCCTCAAAAGTTTATAAGTACTGATGTTTGCAACTATAAATAAATAAGTGCTAATTGTTGAAACAAGTGTAATAAGAGGAGAGGTAGAATTCCAAATAGCCTCCTTTTAAATTCAAAAGAGGAAAAACTATATTCTGTTATCATGCAAATCACAAAAACAACACAAAGAAATCCCATGAAGATTATGTAAGAAATATTTTTAATAGAGGATCTATTAAAATTGGGCTAGAGGTTAATTGGTACAGTCAGTGCCACCTCCCCACACAAACAACATGTTCTAAAAATAAAAAATCTAGTTGGAGTAATATCCGCAAAGGGACTCTAGTCAATCTCATTGAGACCGGTGGGGGCAAGTGTGCCCAATTTGTTATCCACTTTTTCTCTGCTGCCAATCTTTGGACCTTGGACCACCCCACCCCCGACTCTTTTCCATGTGTACGAAAGTGTACATATAATTCTGTAATTTCATCTACTCTCTCTATGTAATACATGTGTTGTTTTAGACATTTCAGTAATTGATTTTTGGTTTCTCCTACATACAGTTTGTTAAATTCTTTACATTCTATCAAATAGACAAGATTGGATGACTCCAGCTGGAAGTTCTGCCAAACAGGAGCCCCCATTCCCGTATATTTATTTTGCAGGTATTTTATACATCTAAAATGAGGATTAACCTGCACTTTCCCACTACCTAAGGAAGCATTCACCAAGATGTCAATGAGGTTCTTGTTTCTCCTAAATGCTGAAATGAAGGTTTCAAGGGTTCAAGGGTTCAAATCGATTCTGTGTCTCCTCAAAATGTTTCTTAACAATAGAGTTAAGCTTCATTGAGGGTTTCGAAAAAGTTGTTACAAATGGAGTAATGTCAAACGCATTGGAATGGCTAGGAGCTTCCCCACGCTCCAGGTCCCTCTTCACCTCTGCTTTGACTGTCCATATGAATCTCTTGGTGTAGCCCCTATGTCTGAGTGCTTTAATTGCTTGCCTAAGCTGTTAGTGTCTTAACGACCGTTCCGCAGGTGCATGTTCATTAATTGGTTATGGTTCATTGTACAAGCATGGGAAACAGTGTTTAAACCCTTTAAAATGAAGATCTGTGAAGTTATTCAGATTTTTACGAATGATCTTTGAAAGACTGAGAAAGGGACGTTTCTTTTTTGCTGAGTTTAGTTTTGACGTCTTCACTATTATTCTACAACGTAGAAAAGAAAAACCCTTGAATGAGTAGGTGTGTCCAAACTTTTGACTGATACTGTACAGTGTGTATATACATTGACATTACGCAGAATTGATATTACACATGTTATATTGGACATATTAGACATGCATACACACACACACACGCATGCACCCAACCACACACACTCCACCCCACCCTCCTCCTCTACCATGGCTACACACCACAGAGGACACTACAGAGTTCTGTGGCCAGGTTAATGTGATACAGAGGGGATTCATAGAGCCTAATGGATTATTTGGGAAGTTACTGAATGGAAGGAACATACAAAAAGGGATTCTGTGTGTTAACGTTAGCTGGCCCATGTCATTCACCAGTTAATGAATTCTAATGGGGATTCGTCTCTCGTTCCCTTTCTGAGGAGACAGGGAGCCCTGAAGTGATGCTTCCATTGTGTTACAGTACAATGTAGGAAAAAAAAGCATATTGATGATTTAGACTAAAATCGCCAAATAAACCTTGAATACACTCACTCCTACTGACAAACAGATGGAGAAATGTACATACAATGCTCCTAGCTGTAAAGGTAACTTCAGCAAGTGACATAACAAAGGTGCAGAAAGGACATGATTCAGGCTGTTTTCACACTGCAAGGTGTGTGTGTGCCACAAGGATGGTGTGTGTCTTTGCATGCACGTGTGTGTGAGAACTTGAGGGGCTCCCAGAGGCCCATAGAGACACACAGAGCTGAGCAGAGACAGAACGAGACACTTTACATTCAGAGCCCAAGGGAGCTGGGCTTAAATGTGTCCTTGTACTGTCTGTGTATTGTGCTGCTATGCATGGCCACTTCTCTCACAGTGTGACCCTCTCTATCTCTAACTCCTCTCCCACAGAAGCCTAAAGAGAAACACGTTCACAGGCATGTGGGTTTTCACTAGCTTTTTTTGTGTTGAAGTGTATTTACTGGGAAGCGGTGTCTGTGTGTGTGTGTGTGTGTGTGTGTGTGTGTGTGTGTGTGTGTGTGTGTGTGTGTGTGTGTGTGTGTGTGTGTGTGTGTGTGTCTGTGTGTGTGTGTGTGTGTGTGTGTGCACGCATGCATGCACCTGTGCCTGTGCGCACGCATGTGTGTGTGTCAAAGCCTGACTGAAGCTTCTGTGCCTGTGATCACCCATGAGAGGCTGTGTGTGTAGGAAGAAGAAGGGTAGGAAGAGGAAGGGTATAGAAGAAACACACCATCTCTGTACACTGAGAGACTCATATGAGAGTTCTCTAAAGCATTCCACAGGGATGCTGGCCCATGTTGACTCCAAAGATTCCCACAGTTGTGTCAAGTTGGCTGGTGGTGGACCATTCTTGATACACACAGGAAACTGTTGAGCGTGAAAAACCCAGCAGTGTTGCAGTTCTTGACACAAACCGGTGCGCCTGGCACCTACTACCATACCCTGTTCATAGGCACTTAAATCTTTTGTCTTGCCCATTCACCCTCTGAATGGCATGCACAATCCATGTCTCAATTGTCTCAAGGCTTAAAAATCCTTATTTAACCTGTCTCCTCCCCTTCATCTACACTGATTGAAGTGGATTAAACAAGCGACATCATTAAGGGATAATAGCTTTCACCTGGATTCACCTGGTCAGTCTATGTCATGGAAAGAGCAGGTGTCCATAATGTTTTGTAGCCTACACTGTATATGGTTCTATAAATGAAGACTATATCTATACATTCATCTGTTCAAACGATTATTATTATATGAGGCTAAACTGATCCTAAATATGTTCCTATGTGTGGTAAGCGTTCTAGTACATTAATACATCATTATTACACTGATCCTAGATCTGTACTATTTCACCAGCATCGAGCGGCAGGTAGAAGTTGAAGATGTCGATGCAGGTGAGGAGGATGCAGGGGATGATGATGTTGAGGACGTAGTAAAGAGGCTTCCTCTCGATGATGAGGTAGAAGGTGATGCCTTCATACAGGCCGTCACGGTTCGCGTTCTTCCTGCTGGGCGGGTGACGGACGTACCACTCACCACTCTCTGGAGACATTTGGTGTACATTATGTATTAGTATAGGAAAGTGACTTTGGAAACCACATTGAGCATAGGGTGAGTGTATGTGTCGTGTGTGTGTGTCTAATGTATCACTCGCCACTCTCAATACTAGGGGTGTGCTGAGCAATTTTCTGGACACGATTATGATCCGAGTATTTTTTGTAATTATCCGTGATTAGATTTATTATTTTGGGTGCCAGTAAGCAGCTTTCTCATGTCAGTTAGTCAAACAAATTTCTAAACCCTAATGTACATGGGCAAGGTTCTACGTGGTCTAAATAACTCAACTGGCTAGTTTGCCTGTCTGTAAAGAGAAAGAGCGGGCTGTACATTGATCCTGCTGCTCTGATTGGACAGAGCTGTATTTCTCTGTCCACTCGCTTCATAATTGCACCCGATCACTTTTCCAAGCATGTTCTCGTTCTGATCATTTAGATGGCTGCAGCTTGTTACTGTATTAAATCACACGGCGAGGATGTTTACTATTAAGCTATCAATGTGTTTAACATCTAACAAGAGTGAAAAAAGGTGAAACGCTGCTGCACATTCTGACTGAGTGAAAGCAAACTTGAGGACACACAGACACACACACACACACACACACACACACACACACACACACACACACACCCCTCCACGCGCTGCTCCTAATCTGCAGCTTTTTTGCAGTAAGAACGTGCAGGGAGGTATTTTGCATATTAGTCTTATTCAAAAACAAGTATCACAAGTATCATTTGAGCCGATCCGACGGCCAACTGTCAACTTACGGATACGATTACGAATACGAGGGTGGCCATGTCGGCACACCCCTACTCAATCCCCTTCTCGTCCAGGATGTGTGTGTGTGTGTGCGCGTCTTCTCATATCGTCATCACTGAAGCCCTCATCATATTGTATCTCTTTGATCTCATTGCCCTGGTTATCCAGGGCGTACTGCAGGTCCACCTCTGATGTTGGTGTAGGACTAGAACACCATGGTGCAGTTCTGCCGGTCAACAGGAAGTACGCCACCTGGACACAGGAAACAGGAAGAGGAGGGGGTGTTACGACAAAGAAGGTAACAGACACACGGAGAAGTAAAAGTGTGTGTGTGGTGGTCTGCGTATGTGTGTGTGTCTGTACGTCCATTTATGAACGTGTACGCACCTGAATTCGGTGTGTGTGTGTGTGACAGTGTATATGTGTACGTCCATTTGTGTGTGTGTTTGTGTTTGCTCACTCGTGCACATGTGTGTGTCACCTTGACCCCACAGGGGCTGCAGAAGAGGGCAGGGGAGACCAAATCACCCTCCCACTACTATAAGCCTGGATAGCCACACGGAGGGCCACATCAAACACACCATCATTATTGCAGAAAGAGAGAAAGGTAGTGAGGGAGGGAGGGAGGGGGAAGGGGGAAGGGGGAAGGGAGGGGAAGAGAGAGTGCAGAGAGAGAAATAGAGATAGAGAAAAAGAGAGAGTTAGAAACAGAAGAATACCATTCTCACTGTACATGAGAGCTATTCTGTCTATAGGACTGTACACTCTTAGAAATAAAGTTTATATCTAGTACCTAAATGGGTTCTTTGGCTGTTCCCATTGAATAACCCTTTGGTTCCAGGTAGAACCCTTTTGGGTTCCATGTAGAACCCTTTCTTCAGAGAGTTCTACATGAATCCCAAAAGGGTTATCTTATGTGGACAGAAGATTAAGGTTCTCTAGTGTCCGTGAGTTATTTACTCAAAATTATATCCTAACAATACGCACTATACACACATGTACACATGTATTTTGTATTGTAGATATGTGGTGGTGGAATAGGAGCCTGAGTGCACACAGTGTGTTGTGAAATCTGTGAATGTATTGTAATGTTTTTAAAGTTGTATAAATGCCATAATTTTTGCCAAGGCAGCAGCTAATGGGGATCCATAATAAATACAAATACTCGCTCAGTCGGTGTGGAGGCTCCCGTTAACTGCGCTGTAAACATCCCCTCCGCTCCATTCATCACTGCTTTATAGGTAATTAAGCAGCACTGCTCCCCAAAAACAGAGCCATTGGCTTCGCACCGAGAACCGCTTAGACAATGCTCCAGCTAGGAACCCACTCACCTAGCACCGAAGAGTGGAGAATCAGTGGGGGGTGTAGCTGGACTCACATATGCAGACTCATGCATGTGTGTGTGTGTGCGTGCTTGTGTACCTGTGTGTGGGCAAGTTAGTGCACCCGTCCGAGCCTGTGTCTGTGTGTGTGTGTGTGTGTGTGGGTGTGTGTGTGTGTGTGCGTGTGTGTGTGTGTGTGTGTGCGTGTCTGTGTGTGTGTGTGTGTGTGTGTGTGTGTGTGTGTGTGTGTGTGTGTGTGTGTGTGTGTGTGTGTGTGTGTGTGTGTGTGTGTGTGTGTGTGTGTGTGTGTGTGTGTAAGGGTGATCAATGTTTGTAATTTGGTTTTTAGAGGGGGCAGTCATAAGGACGGGCTTTCACCAGCCCACTGCCAAGCCCATAAAACCATGCAGTGTACAGTACTCTGGGTGCTCAACGTGCCAGTCTAATTGTGTTGATGTATCTGTTGTGCCTTGCATTATGAGTTTAATAGTGACTACAAGCTTATGTCTTACACTCTTAGAAAAATGGGTTCCAAAAGGGTTAACCAAGTTTAATTCTTCCCAAAGGGTCAATACAGCTGTAATTCAGAGAACCGACATTTCACACAAGCACTGATATTTAACCCTTTCTCCTAGGCTGAGTCTCCTCCTCCACAACTGAACAGCCAATGCATCTCTGGACGCGAGACAGAACCTTAGTGATATCTGTTCTTCCTCACTTCATCTAACCTGACCTCTACCCCAAAGTGCTCACTCCTCCCCAACTCAAGGCTGTCATGGTTATTGATACCAGACTGTGTCTCTTCTCCTCCCAGAGGATCCCTGATGGCTAACAATAACATATCCGGACATAATGTAAGCGTTCTACATGACCCTCTCTCCCACAGTGACATTGCTAGTTTCTAAGATCTCCACCCGCCTCCCCTTATCAATGCCTGCCATATGTAATCACTTCCCTGCACTCAACACATTCCAAGCTTAGTTGCACACACTATATACCTCTTCCTATAACCCTTAACTTCTGGCGTAGACCCTCTAAACCTTAACACTCCATCAGTGACATCAATAAGTATATTTTCATATTCTCAGAACCCAATAGTATGTTATCGTGTGTGTGTATGCATGTGTCTGTGCCTATGTTTGTGTTGCTTCACGGTCCCTGCTGTTACATAAGGTGTATTTTTATCTGTTTTTTAAATCTAATTTTACTGCTTGCATCATTTACTTGATGTGGAATAGAAAGTGTACATATAATTCTGTCATTTCATCCACTCTCATAGAGCCCCGTCAATGTGGCTCTATGTAGTACTCTATGTAGTACTGTGCGCCTCCAATCGTCTGTTCTGGACTTGGGGACAGTGAAGAGACCTCTGTTGGCATGTCTTGTGGGGTATGCATGGGTGTCTGAGCTGTGTGCCAGTAGTTCTAACAGACAGCTTGGTGCATTCAACATGCCAATACCTCTTATAAATACAAGTAGGGATGAAGTCAATCCCTCTTCCACTTCGAGCCAGGAGAGATTGACATGCATATTATTATTTGCTCTCTGTGTACATCCAAGAGGCAGCCATGCTGCCATATTCCTTTTCGTGGCACCTGACCACACGACTGAACAGTAGTCCAGATGCGACAAAACTAGGGCTTGTAGGTCCTACTTTGTTGATAGTGCTGTTAAGAAGGTAGAGCAGCGTGTTGTTATGGACAAACTTCTCTCCATCTTAGCTACTGTTGTATTCATATTTTTTGACCATGACAGTTTACAATCTAGGGTTACTCCAAGCAGTTTAGTCACCTCAATTTGCTAAATTTCCACATTATTTATTACAATATTTAGTTGAGGTTTAGAGTTTAGTGAATGATTTTTCCCAAATACAATGCTTTTAGTTTTTAAATATTTAGGACTAACTTATTCCTTGCCACCCGTTCTAAAACTAAATGTAGCTCTTTGTTAAGTGTTGCAGTCATTTCAGTCACTGTAGTAGCTGACGTGTATTGTGTTGAGTCATCCGCATAGTAAAAATTGAAAAAAAGGGGGCCTAGACATCTGCCCTGGGGAATTCCTGATTCTACCTGGATTATGTTGGAGAGGCTTCCATTAAAGAACACCCTCTGTGTTCTGTTAGACAGGTAACTCTTCATACACAATTTAGCAGGGGGTGTAAAGCCATAACACACACATTTTTCCAGCAACAGACTATGATCAATAATGTCAAAAGCCGCACTGAAGTCTAACAAAACAGCCCCCGCAATCTTTATATCAATTTCTCTCAGCCAATCATCAGTCATTTGTGCAAGTGTTGTGCTTGTTGAATGTCCTTCCCTATAAGCGTGCCATTAAGTATGTTGTCAACTTGTTTACTGTAAAATAGCTTTGCATCTGATTAAACACAAGAGTTGGTAACAGGCTTATTGGTCAGCCATTTAAGCCACTAAGGGGGCTTTAATATTCTTATGTAGCGGAATGACTTTTGGTTCCCTCCAGGCCTGGGGGTTATCGATCTGAGGTGGAGGGTCCGTCATGGTCTGGGGTGGTGTGTCACAGCATCATCGGACTGAGCTTGTTGTCATTGCAGGCAATCTCACGCTGTGCGTTACAGGGAAGACATCCTCCTCCCTCATGTGGTACCCTCCCTGCAGGCTCATCCTGACATGACCCTCCAGCATGACAATGCCACCAGCCATAGTGCTCGTTCTGTGCGTGATTTCCTGCAAGACAGGAATGTCAGTGTTCTGCCATGGCATGCGAAGAGCCCTGATCTCAATCCTATTGAGCACATCTGGGACCTGTTGGATCAGAGGGTGAGGGCTAGGGCCATTCCCCCCAGAAATGTCCGGGAACTTGCAGGTGCCTTGGTTGAAGAGTGGGGTAACATCTCACAGCAAGAACTGGCAAATCTGGTACAGTCCATGAGGAGGAGATGCACTGCAGTACTTAATGCAGCTGATGGCCACACCAGATACTGACTGTTACTTTTGATTTTGACCCCTTTGTTCAGGGACACATTATTCAATTTTTTTGTCACATGTCTGTGGAACTTGTTCAGTTTATGTCTCAATTGTTGAATCTTGTTATGTTCATACAAATATTTAAGTTTGCTGAAATTATACGCACTTGACAGTGAAAGGACATTTCTTTTTTTGCTGAGTTTGATCACTACATCGAATGGATCTGGATACTGCTTTCAAGCTGATTTCTGCAGCATTAGTAAAGATGTGATCAATACAAGCTGATGATTTCAGTCCTGTGCTGTCTATAACTACCCTGGTAGGTTAACTGATAACCTGAACTAGGTTGCAGGCACTGGCTACAGTTTTAAGATTTTTTTTTAAAGTGCACAGCTTGACGAAAGCCAGTCAATATTTAAATCACCCATAAAATATACCTCTCTGTTGATATCACATACATTATCAAGCATTTCACACATGTTATCAAGATACTGACTGTTAGCATTTGGTGGTCTATAGCAGCTTCCCAAAAGAATGGCCTTTAGGTGAGGCAGATGGATCTGTAGACATATTACTTCAACAGTATTTAACATGAGATCCTCTCTAAACTTTACAGGAATGTGGTTTTGAATATAAACAGCAACATCTCTACCATTGGCATTTCTGTCTTTTCTGTAAATGTTATAACCTTGTATTGCTACCACTGTATCATCAAAGGTATATGGTGTGTATATAAAGTCTTGTGAGTGTGTATATGGTGTGTATATAAAGTCTAGTGAGTGTGTATATGGTGTGTATATATATTCTAGTGAGTGTGCGTAGGGTCGGTGCAAGATAGGATCAGTGCAGATTGTTCGGGTACCATTAATTGACTATTTAGCAGTCTGGCTATCTAGCAGTCTGGCTATTTAGCAGTTTTATGGCTTGGGGGTAGAAGCTGTCTCTGAGCCTGTTGGACCGAGAGCCGATGCTCCGGTACCATTTGCCGGACGGTAGCAGAGTAAACAGTCTACAGCTGGAGTCTTTGGCAATTTTTCGTGCCTTCCTCTGACACCGCCTGATATAGAGGTCCTGGATGGCAGGGAGCTCGGCCCCAGTGATGTACTGGGCTGTCCGCATCACTCTTTGTAGTGCTTTGCTGTCAAGAGTGGAGCAATTGCCATACCAAGCGGTGATGCAGCCAGTCAAGATGCTCTCGAAGGTGCAGCTGTAGAGCTTTTTGAGGATATGAGGGCCCATGCCCTCTTCATGACTGTGCGGGTGTGTGTGGTCCATGTTAAGTCCTTAGTGATGTGGACACCGAGGAACTTGAAGCTCTAGATTCACTTCGCCACAGCCCCGTCAATGTGGATGGGGGCGTGCTCTCCCCTCTTTCTCCTATAGTCCACGATCAGCTCCTTGGTCTTACTGACATTGACGGAGAGGTTGTTGTGCTGGCACCACACTGCCAGGTCTCTGACCTCCTCCCTATAGGCTGTCTCAGGGAGTACCAGGATCCAGTTGCAGAGGTAGGTGTTCAGTCCCAGGGTTCCTAGCTTGGTGATGATTTTGGAGGGGACTATGGTGTTGAACGCTGAGCTGTAGTCTATGTACAGCATACTCACATAGTTATTTCCCCTCTTGTCCAGGTGGGAGAGGGCAGTGTGAAGTGTAATTGAGATTGCGTCATCTGTGGATCTGTTGGGGTGGTATGTTAATTGGAGTAGGTCTAGGGTGTCTGGGATGATAGTGTTGATGTGTGTCATGACCAGCCTTTCAAAGCACTTCATAATTACAGATGTGAGAGTTACAGGGCGATAGTCATTTAGGCATGTTACCTTGGAGCTCTTGGGAACAGGGACAGTGGTGGTCAGCTTGAAACATGTTGGGATTGGAGACTGGGAGAAGGAGAGAATGAAAATGTCTGTGAAGACACCTACCATCTGGTCTTTGCTTGCTTTGAGAACGTGCCCTGTTATTCCGTCTGCAACCTGCCCCGGCGGCCTTGTGATTGTTAACCTGTTGAAAATGTTGCTCACAATCAGGCACAGAGAGCGAGATCATACAGTGATTGGAAAAGCAGGGGATTTCTCGCAAGGCACAGTGTTATATTCCTCAAAGCGAGCATAAAAGGCATTTAGCTCGTTCGGGAGTTCTGCGTCGCTGGGCAGCTCATGGCTGGGTTTCCCTTCGTAATCCATTGTCGTCTGCAAGCTCTGGCACATACAACAAGCATTGTAGCCGGTGTAATAGGATTCCACCTTTCTCCTCTATTGTCCTTTTGCATGTTTGATGTCTCATTAGAGGTCGTAACGAGATTTCTTGTATGCGTCCATGTCCATGTCCCGTTCATTGGAAGTGTGTGATTGTTTCTACTTTCTGTCCTGACTGACCCGTCCAGCCCAAACTATTGCAGTTAAGTCAAATACATGATGTTGAATGAACAGAGGCCCGAAAAATACTCAACATCCTTTAGCTATTTAGTATCTAAATGACTGTGACCACTCAGGAGCTCAAGAGATTTGTATTATACTGTATACATTATCAGGTCATCTTATTCATTTTGGAATTGGAATGTCTGATAACTTCCTGAATTGACCGAATTGAAATGGACCTGAACCCAACCCCAGTAATAATATATGCCATTTAGCATATATTATTTTATCCAAAGTGACATTGGTGCGTGCATAGATTTTCGTATAGGTGGCCCCAGCAGGAAGCGAAGCATTGAACCTGCAGTTGCTAGTGCCATGCTCTACTAACTGAGCAGTCTAGCTTCTTACTTGTCGATGAGGACAATGTCCGGCAGCCAGACCTTCCCAGCAGGAAGTCGCATCACCTCGATCCCATCATGGCCTTTAGGGTTACATAACAGACAATGATCTGTACACTCCTGATATCACAGGGACATGTGTGTGTGTGTGTGGATGGGTGGGTGTGTGTATGAGACAGACAGAGAGACAGAGCGACAGACAGGCGGGCAGAGGTATTGTCCATGTGTGTTCATGTGTGTGTTGGGAGTTGGGTTTGAGTTTTAATGATTTATAACAGATGGAAATATGAGAAAAAGATGAGAGGTGAGAGAAAGAAAAAAAGGTTTATGTGAGTGGGAGAAACAAAGAGAGACTGGGAATAACTTTCAAATTAGAAATCTAACCACTTCATAATTTTATCAATTTATTTCACATTTTCCTAGCTAGTGTCATTAGCTATAGGGAGCACAATATCCCAGTGTATTTGAAGATGAATAATATCAATAACATTTGCATAAATTTTAATTTAGCATAAACAGTGTATTATTATTATTATTTCAAGTGTTCTAACTGGATGAATGATTTGTATTGCACTGTGTGTGTGTGTGTGTGTGTTTGTATGTGTGTGTGTGTGTGTGTGTGTTTGTGTTGTGTGTTTGTGTTGTGTGTGTGTGATAGTGCTAAGCGGTTTGAAATTTCTGTTATTTTTTGGTCTTTAAACAACTAATTGACTGACGTCGGATAAATTATTTGAATCCTATTTTGTTCTATTTTTTTCTGTGAACTCCATATGCAGTTTCTCTAGAGCAGTGGTCACCAACCGGTCGATCGCTTGTAAAAAGAAGACAATAAAGCCTTGCGTTCCTATTATTATATATATACAGTGCCAGTCAAAAGTTTAGACACACCTACTCATTCAAGAGTTTTTCTTTATTTTTACTATTTTCTACATTGTAGAATAATAGTGAAGACATCAAAACTATGAAATAACACATATGGAATAATGTAGTGAGCAAAAAAGTATTAAACAAATCAAAATACAATTTATATTTGAGATTCTTCAAAGTAGCCACCCTTTGATTACAGCTTTGCACACTCTTGGCATTCTCTCAACCAGCTTCATGAGGTAGTCACCTTGAATGCATTTCAATTAACAGCTGTTGTTAAAAGTTGTTTTGTGGAATTTCTTTCCTTCTTAATGCATTTCAGCATATTTTTGCTGTTGCTGTTGATGGTAGGTGCCCTTGATTCAGCAGCCAAAGTGTTCCCATTTTTAGCCATTTCATTTGTCTGAAGGTAGTGCTCCACCAGCCCGGCAGGCCCAGAGCGCAAATCAAGTGCACCAATAGGCCTACCGCTGACTAATCAGATAGCTCAGATCACCAAAAGGTTGGTGACCACTGCTCTAGAGAGAAATCAGTGTGCAATGTAGTAGGGAAGTTGTAGTTTCCAGCAAGTCAATATTCTACATCATTTAGCGCAGAAAAAGTGGTAATACACTGAGAGGGAGAAGTGACAGATGACAGATGCATCTCAAGGTATCTCTACCTGAAAATACACGATTTTAAGTGGTTGTGTAATGGTTCACCAAACTCACAGTTCGGTACATATTGAGGTTTTGGGGTCACAGTTCCTGCGGTGACCTGATTGTTATGTTGGGCCTCTCTAGTTTCCATTCTTATGCTGCGTTTGTAACCATGTGGGAGGTGGGAATTTACCAGTTGTGAAGTCATAAATACCAGTTGGGTGCATTCATGTGATTTTAAATAGTTGAGAAACGGCAATTGGCTAAGGGCCAACAAGCTATGTCAACTATAAACTAAAAGTACAGCTATCATGCTTGTTAAAAAATATAGAGTTAAAATAACACAAAAATAGATGGACTTTTATAATGTTTTGTTGTTGCATTTAACTGCTGAAAATTCTGTTGTTGACTAGGGGTGTCCCAAAATGGCCATACAAAAAAATCATAACTGTATCAATAAATTGACATTTAATAGTCGGATCGGATGATACTCGGATGTTTTAATAAATGTTGGCAAAATTCCCATCTCCCTGCAAGTTTATAGACCAAACAAGCTGCAGATTAGGAGCCGTTACTCTCGCCCTGTTGTTAAATATGATATACATTGATAGATTGGTAGCAAAAGTCCTTGCATTTGATTGATCATAGTAGCAGGCTAACAGCAGGCAGCAGCAGTCTAAATGATCAGACCCAAACAGAGAAGTGAAAGTGATCGGGTGAAATTATGAAGCGAGTGGACAGAGAAATACAGCTTCACTCTATCCAATCAGAGCAGGAGGATCAACGTACAGACTGCCCTTCTCTTTACAGACAGGCAAACTAGCCAGTTGAGATATTTAGATATTTAGACCATGTAGTCATGACTGACTGACATGAGAAATATGAGTGCTGGCACGGTCATGAAAAAAATACAAAAAATACTCTGACCATAATCGTATCCAGACAATCCGTTACAATACTCGGTACACCTCGGTACACCTCCATGATAGAGTCAATTTCCTTAGTAAGTGACGTCAGAGGTCAGCAAGTGGGAGAAGTGGGTGCTCGGGATGATATACGAGTTTCCCACTTGTAATTACCACCGTTCAAGTGTATTTTTTCCAGGCGTATGTTGTAAAATCCCACTTCCCACTTGGATATCAACGCACCATGACACTGCCTGCTTCAGTGCCAGATGTGGATTTGTGACTCTATCTCCCACTCTGGGGTAATGTGATGGGCTGTCACTGTTAAGTGTGCTCCTGCATTGGTCAATTAAATTAAAACTTTGGCAATGATTTGCTTACGTACCTACAGTGAGGGAAAAAAGTATTTGATCCCCTGCTGATTTTGTACGTTTGGCCAGTGACAAAGAAATGATCAGTATATAATTTTAATGGTAGGTTTATTTGAACAGTGAGAGACAGAATAACAACTAAAAAAATCCAGAAAAACGCATGTCAAAAATATTATAAAATGATTTGCATTTTAATGAGGGAAATGCGTATTTGACCCCTCTGCAAAACATGACTTAGTACTTGGTGGCAAAACCCTTGTTGGCAATCACAGAGGTCAGACGTTTCTTGTAGTTGGCCACCAGGTTTGCACACATCTCAGGAGGGATTTTGTCCCACTCCTCTTTGCAGATCTTCTCCAAGTCATTAAGGTTTCGAGGCTGATGTTTGGCAACTCGAACCTTCATCTCCCTCCTCAGATTTTCTATGGGATTAAGGTCTGGAGACTGGCTCGGCACTCCAGGACCTTAATGTGCTTCTTCTTGAGCCACTCCTCTGTTGCCTTGGCCGTGTGTTTTGGGTCATTGTCCATCGCCCCGTCCATCGTCCCTTTGATGCGGTGAAGTTGTCCTGTCCCCTTATCAGAAAAACACCCCCAAAGCATAATGTTTCCACCTCCATGTTTGACGGTGGGGATGGTGTTCTTGGGGTCATAGGCAGCATTCCTCCTCCTCCAAACACGCCGAGTTGAGTTGATGCCAAAGAGCTTCATTTTGGTCTCATCTGACCACAACACTTTCACCCAGTTGTCTCTGAATCATTCAGATGTTCACTGGCAAACTTCAGACGGGCATGTATATGTGCTTTCTTGAGCAGGGGGACCTTGCGGGCGCTGCAGGATTTCAGTCCTTCACGGCGTAGTGTGTTACCAATTGTTTTCTTGGTGACTATGGTCCCAGCTGCCTTGAGATCATTGACAAGATCCTCCTGTGTAGTTCTGGGCTGATTCCTCACCGTTCATATGATTGTTGCAACTCCACGAGGTGAGATCTTGCATGGAGCCCCAGGCCGAGGGATATTGACAGTTATTTTGTGTTTCTCCCATTTGCGAATAATCACACCAACTGTTGTCACCTTCTCACCGAGCTGCTTGGCGATGGTCTTGTAGCCCATTCCAGCCTTGTGTAGGTCTACAATCTTGTCCCTGACATCCTTGGAGAGCTCTTTGGTCTTGGCCATAGTGGAGAGTTAGGAATCTGATTGATTGATTGCTTCTGTGGACAGGTGTCTTTTATACAGGTAACAAACTGATATTAGGAGCACTCCCTTTAAGAGTGTGCTCCTAATCTCAGCTCGTTACCTGTATAAAAGACACCTGGGAGCCAGAAATCTTTCTGATTGTGAGTGGGTCAAATACTTATTTCCCTCATTAAAATGCAAATCAATTTATAACATTTTTGACATGCATTTTTCTGGATTTTTTGTTGTTGTTATTCTGTCTCCCACTGTTCTAATAAACCTACCATTAAAATTATAGACTGATCATTTCTTTGTCAGTGGGCAAACGTACAAAATCAGCAGGGGATCAAATACTTTTTTCCCTCACTATATAAACCAAAGAATACTAACAGAATCAGCTGCTTTCATTTAAAAAAAATATTTAACCTTTATTTAACTAGGCAAGTCAGTTAGGAACAAATTCTTATTCACAATGACAGTCTACTGGGGATGAGTGCCTTGTTCAGGGGCAGAACGACAGATTTTTACCTTGTCAGCTCGGGGACTTGATCCAGTAACCTTTTGGTGACTGGCCAACTCACTAAACACTAGGCTTCCTGCTGCTTGAATGCAGAGGGGAGACGAGGTTGTGTTGTGTTGTGTTGTTGTTGTTGTAAACGTTACAGTTAACGTTTTTACCACAATTCGTTCCCAAACTGGAGATTTAAAGGATGATGGGGGATCCTCCAATTCTGGTTTATCGACCCCACCAGTAAAGTACAGAACTAGTACCTGGCTGCGTCTCACAAAAGGACAGTTTGAAATGTACCAACTAAGATTAGAATTTGTATTACAACGTACACATAGGCACTAGTAGTTTTAATGAAATAGCCTGAAAAAAAATATTCAGCTCAGATTTACTTAAGAGACATAGGCCTACAATGCATCGTATGCATAACCTATAGTCCTAGTGTTATAATTTGTAATTTTATTTTATGAATTCATTTGGGTTCACAGTGCAGAAAAAGTATACCTTATTTACTTTTTAAAAACGACTAAAATAGTGATTTTGTCAGACAGAATAGGCAGCAGCTCTATAGAGATGAGATGATGACTTAGAATGAAATAATAAAGTAATCAAATAAAACAAACGTAATATATGCAACAACTGAAATATTTTATTAAAGTAAAGTAATTGAAATAAATAATGGTAAATACTTGATAAGCAGTAAGGGCAGTAACTACCATCATGTGACTTTTCATTCATTGTTTTAATCTGTGTTGTTACAGCATTCAGCCCACATAATAAACAGTGCATTTAATGTTATAATTTTTTTTTGTAAAAACAAAAAATAGTAATATTTTTTCATGACCGAACCAAAACTGAACCAACCTAAAAAAACACTAATCACTTTGCACTAGTGTGTGTGTGTGTGTGTGTGTGTGTGTGTGTGTGTGTGTGTGTGTGTGTGTGTGTGTGTGTGTGTGTTGACATTATAAACCTCTGCTGATGCATGGAGAATGTTACACATGCAAATAAAGTTATTTGACTTGGAGCCTGAGTCAAGGTAGACTACAGTAGGATAGACTGAATAGTAAATATGAAGTGAGACAGTGACGACAGCAGTACCTCGATCTTCCGCACAGATTCAGTCAGACCTGGGCCCTGTCAGTAAATTCTGCCAGTAAATCTCAGTAAGACAAAATAATGGTGGTCCAAAAAAGGTCCAGGATCTGGCAAAAAATTCTTGAATCAGTTATAGAACACATTGCCCTTTATGGTTGTGAGGCTCACCAATCAAGAATTCACAAAATGGGACAAACACCAAATTGAGACTCTGCATGTAGAATTCTGTAAAGATATCCTCTGTGTACAACGTAAAACACTAAATAATGCATGCAGAGCAGAATTAGGCCGATACCCACTAATTATCAAAATCCAGAAAAGAGCCGTTAAATTCTATATCCACCTAAAGGAAGCTATTTCCAAATCTTCCATAACAAAGCCATCACCTACAGAGAGATGAACCTGAAGAAGAGTCCCCTAAGCAAGCTGGTCCTGGGGCTCTGTTCACAAACACAAACACACACCACAGAGGCCCAGGACAGCAACACAATTAGACCCAACCAAATCATGAGAAAACATAATTACTTGACACATTGGAAAGAATTAACAAAAAAACTGAGCAAACTAGGATGCTATTCAGCCCTAACAGAGAATACACAGTTGCAGAATACCTGGCCACTGTGACTGACCCAAAATTAAGGAAAGCTTTGATTATGTACAGACTAAGTGAGCATGGCCTTGCTATAGAGAAAGGCCACCAAAGGCAGACGTGGCTCTCAAGAGAAGACAGGCTATGTGCACACCGCCGACAAAATGAGGTGGAAACTTAGCTGCACTTCCTAACCTCCTGCCAAATGTATGACCATATTAGGGACAAATATTTCCCTCAGATTACACAGACCCAGAAAGAATTCGAAAAACTAATCAAATTTTGATAAACTCCCATATCTATTGGGTGAAATACCACAGTGTGCAACCACAGCAGCAAGATTTGTGACCTGTTGTAACAAGAAAAGAGCAATAACTGAAGAACAAACACCATTGTAAATAAAACCCATATTTATGCTTATTTATTTTACTTTTTTACTTTCACTATTTGCACATCGCTACAACACTGTATACAGACAAAATATGACATTTGAAATGTCTCTATTCTTTTGGAACATGTGCTTTGGCAACGTAAACATATGTTTCCCAAGGCCAATAAAGCCCCTTGAATTGAATAGTGAGAGAGAGCGAGAGAGAGAGAGAGAGAGAGAGAGAAAGAGAGAGAGAGAGAGAGAGAGAGAGAGAGAACAGTTTGTACACAAACTTTCTAGGTTCATGATGACGAAAGATCTTCTGCTTTCATGTTCTAGGGAGAAAGAGCACAGTGAGAATCCAAACCGCCAATCTAAATGGTCAGTTGCACCTTTACATGTGTTCCTTAACCTGATTTCATTATTTTCTACTTCAATACAATCATATGTCCATAAACAGAGAGTGAGTGTCATTGTAGAGACTCAACAGGTGGTGGTGGGCTTTGGGAAGAAGCTACACTGCAGTACAGCTGAGAACAGTGTAAATGTCTGCCTCTCTTCTGTCTATACCAGGAACAGAGACCGGTAATGTTATTCGGGAAACAAGGTAGTGTAGTAGGGTATAAGGGGTGAGTGGTGCTGGCAGGGGTTAGGAGGAGGAGTAGATAGAATTCACCGCTAACCACTGATTCAGGGTCTTTATTATCGCCCTAATGGTTCATGGTTAATGGTAGTCCTGAGGTAGGGTAATCTGATCCTAGATCTGTAGTTCAGTGGAACATCGACCCCCAGAGTGGGGATGGTGTGATTGTATCTGACCAGGGGCATATAGCCACACT
This sequence comes from Salmo trutta, assembly GCF_901001165.1. Taxonomy (NCBI): domain Eukaryota; kingdom Metazoa; phylum Chordata; class Actinopteri; order Salmoniformes; family Salmonidae; genus Salmo; species Salmo trutta. The sequence continues at coordinate 48,740,281 of NC_042961.1, read as the reverse complement.
GAGCACAGTGAACTGACCAGCGGCATACACACACACACACACACACACACACACGCACACGCACACACACACTGTATACACACACTGATATTTAAAACCTCCAGGGGAATGTCCACCTGTCCTGGCCTGGCAGAGAGAAGAGGAGAAGAAAGGAGGAGAGGGAGATGGGAAGGAGGGGTGAACCCTGTTGCTCTCCCTCTATCTCTATATATCACCAGATATCGTCATAGCCCTTTCACTTACTCATCCACTTCCTGGAACACTTTGGAGTCAAGTTAACTGGTATGTAATGGCAACAGTAATGTCATGGTTAGGTGTATGTGTGTGTGTGTGTGTGTGTGTGTGTGTGTGTGTGTGTGTGTGTGTGTGTGTGTGTGTGTGTGTGTGTGTGTGTGTGTGTGTGTGTGTGTGTGTGTGTGTGTGTGTGTGTGTGGTTGCTCAGCATACAGTTGAAGTCGGGAGTTTACTTACACTTAGGTTGGAGTCATTAAAACTCTTTTTTTAACCACTCCACAAATTTCTTGTTAACAAACTATAGTTTTGGCAAGTCGGTTAGGACATCTACTTGGTGCATGAAACAAGTAATTTTCCCAACAATTGTTTACAGACAGATTGTTTCACTTATAATTCACTGTATCACAATTCCAGTGGGTCAGAAGTTTACATACACTAATATGACTGTGCCTGTTAACAGCTTGGAAAATTCCAGAAAATGATGCCATGGCTTTAGAAGCATCAAATAGGCTAATTGACATCATTTGAGTCAATTGTAGGTGTACCTGTGGATGTATTTCAAAGCTTACATTCAAACTCAGTGCCTCTTTGCTTGACATCATGGGAAAATCAGAAGATATCAGCCAAGACCTCAGAAAAAAATTGTAGACCTCCACAAGTCTGGTTCATTCTTGGGAGCAATTTCCAAACGCCAGAAGGTACCACGTTCATCTGTACAAACAATAGTACGTAAGTATAAACACCATGGGACCACGCAGCCGTCATACCGCTTAGGAAGGAGACGCGTTCTCTCTCCTAGAGATGAATGTACTTTGGTGCGAAAAGTGCAAATCAATCCCAGAACAACAGCAAAGGACCTTGTGAAGATGCTGGAGGAAACAGATACAAAAGTATCTATATCCACAGTAAAACAAGTCCTATATCGACATAACCTGAAAGGCCGCTCAGCAAGGAAGAAGCCACTGCTCCAAAACCGCCATAAAAAAACAGACTACAGTTTGCAACTGCACATGGGGACAAAAATCGTACTGTTTGGAGGAAAAATGGGGAGGATTGCAAGCCGAAGAAGACCATCCCAACCCTGAAGGACAGAGGTGGACGCATCATGTTGTGGGGGTGCTTTGCTGCAGGAGGGACTGGTGCACTTTACAAAATAGATGGCACCATGAGGCAAGAAAATTATGTGGATATATTGAAGCAACATCTCAAGACATCAGTCAGGAAGTTAAAGCTTGGTCGCAAATGGGTCTTCCAAATGAACAATGACCCCAAGCATACTTCCAAAGTTATTGCAAAATGGCTTAAGGACAACAAAGTCAAGGTATTGGAGTGGCCATCACAAAGCCCTGACCTCAATCCTATAGAAAATGTGTGGGCAAACCTGAAAAAGCGTGTGCAAGCAAGGAGGCCTACAAACTTGACTCAGTTACACCAGCACTGTCAGGAGGAATGGGCCAAAATTCTCCCAACTTATTGTGGGAAGCTTGTGGAAGGCTACGCAAAACGTTTGACCCAAGTTAAACAATTTAAAGGCAATGCTACCAAATACTAATTGAGTGTATGTAAACTTCTGACCCACTGGGATTGTGATGAAAGAAATAAAAGCTGATATAAATCATTCTCTCTACTATAATTCTGACATTTCACATTCTTAAAATAAAGTGGTGATCCTATCTGACCTAAGACAGGGAATTTTTACTAGGATTAAATGTCAGAAATTGTGAAAAGTTGAGTTTAAATGTATTTGGCACAGGTGTATTTAAACTTCCAACCTCAGCTGTATGTGTGTGTATATGTCAGTTGCCCAACATCAGTAATCAAACCGCAGGTTCAGGACACAGAGGATAGAGCATAGAGTGACCTAGTCTGGGTACTGAGGCAAAGAGGAGGAGAGGTTTCTTGTCTGCATACTATATATGAGGACTACATCTGATTTTGACCACCCAAATCAATCAATGAATTTGTAGAAAAAAACACATATTTGAAAAGGTGTGGGTGTGTATGCGTGTTTGTCAAATAAAATAAAATGTTATTGGTCACGTACACATATCGTACACATATTTTGCAGATGTCATCACGGGTGTAGCGAAATGCTTATGTTCCTAGAGCCAACAATACAAAACAATACACACAAATGCCCAAAATAAAAATAAAGGAATTAAAAAATATCAGAACGAGCAATGTCAGAGTCCAGAATATAAATATATATGTAAATTATGGTTTGTATAGACAGTATATGAATAGAAACGCCATGTACAACAGAAGTTACATAGGAAGTGGGTAAAACTGTATGTAAACATTATTACAGTGTGCTTGCGTGCATGTGCTTCCTTCTGCAACAGCACATGTTCCTGCACCCCTTACCAGGCTGACGAAGGAAGAGAGGATCATACCATCCAGGATCACCATCTTGGCTTGATGGGAGGCCACCGGGTGAACCTTCAGGTTGTAGTTGGAGAACAGATCCTTCAATAGCTTCTTTCTCCCCCTCTGACGCACCTGGAGGGGCGGAGGGATGGAGGCGATCATATAATTATAATAAACTATATAGCATACAAAGGAGCTGATCGTGGACTACAGGAAAGGGAGAGCTGGACACGCCCCCATTCACATCGACGGTGCTGTAGTGGAGCGGGTTGAGAGTCTCAAGTTCCTTGGTGGCCACATCACCAACAAACTAACATGGTCCTAACACACCAAGACAGTCGTGAAGCGGGCACGACAACACCTTTTCCCCCTCAGGAGACTGAAAAGATTTGGCATGGGTCCCCAGATCCTTCTACAGCTGCACCATCGAGGGCATCCTGACCGGTTGCATCACAGCCTTGTATGGCAACTGCTCGGCATTTGACCGTAAGGAGCTACAGAGGGTAGTGCGTATGTCCCAGTACAACACTGCGGCCGAGCTTCCTGCCATCCAGGACCTACATTACCAGTCGAAAGTTAGGACACACCTACTTACTCAAGGGTTTTTCTTTATTTTTACTATTTTCTACATTGTAGAATAATAGTGAAGACATCAAAACTATGAAATAACACATATGGAATCATGTAGTAACCAAAAAAGTCAAACAAATCAAAACATATTTTATATATGAGATTCTTCAAAGTAGCTACCCTTTGCCTTGATGACAACATTGCACGTTCTTGGAATTATCCCAACCAGCTTCATGAGGTAGTCACCTGGAATGCATTTCAATTAACAGGTGTGCCATGTTAAAAGTTAATTTGTGGGATTTCTTTCCTTCTTAACCTCTACAGCCAGTGTAATCCCGTGGCGCGATATTCAAATACCTTAGAAATGCTATTAGTTCAATTTCTCAAACATATGACTATTTTACACCATTTTAAAGACAAGACTCTCGTTAATCTAACCACACTGTCCGATTTCAAAAAGGCTTTACAACGAAAGCAAAACATTAGATTATGTCAGCAGAGTACCCAGCCAGAAATAATCAGACACCCATTTTTCAAGCTAGCATATAATGTCACATAAACCCAAATCACAGCTAAATGCAGCACTAACCTTTGATGATCTTCATCAGATGACAATCCTAGGACATTATGTTATACAATACATGCATGTTTTGTTCAATCAAGTTCATATTTATATCAAAAACCAGCTTTTTACATTAGCATGTGACTAGCATGTGACTAGCATTCCCACCGAACACTTCCGGTGAATATACTAAATTACTCACGATAAACGTTCACAAAAAACACAACAATTATTTTAAGAATTATAGATACAGAACTCCTTTATGCACTCGCTATGTCCGATTTTAAAATAGCTTTTCGGTGAAAGCACATTTTGCAATATTCTGAGTAGATAGCCCGGCCATCACAGGCTAGCTATTTTGACACCCACCAAGTGTGGTACTCACCAAACTCCGATTTACTATTAGAAAAGTTTGATTACCTTTGCTGTCTTCGTCAGAATGCACTCCCAGGACTTCTACTTCAATAACAAATGTTGGTTTGGTTCCAAATAATCCATAGTTATATCCAAATAGCGGCGTTTTGTTCGTGCGTTTAAGACACTATCCGATGGGTAAAGAAGGGTGATGCGCCCGACGCATTTCGTGACAAAAAAATTCAAAATATTCCATTACCGTACTTCGAAGCATGTCAACCGCTGTTTAAAAACAATTTTTATGCTATTTTTCTCGTAAAAAAGCGATAATATTCCAACCGGGAGTCGTTGTTTTCGTTCAAAGAGAGAGAAAGTAAACATGGTGTCGGCTCGTGCACGCGCCTCCAGTCTCATTGTCCTCAGATCGACCACTATCAAAATGCGCTAATGTTTTTCAGCCAGGGCCTGCAAAGCCACCATTCATCGTTCTGGTTCCTTCTGAGAGCCTATGGGAGCATTAGAAAATGTCACGTCATGCCAGAGATCCCCTGTTTTGGTTAGAGATGATCAAGAAGGCCATGAAATGGTCAGAGAGAGCGCTTCCTGTTTGGAATCTTCTCAGGTTTTGGCCTGCCAAATGAGTTCTGTTATACTCACAGACACCATTCAAACAGTTTTAGAAACTTTTGGGTGTTTTCTATCCAAATCAAACAATTATATGCATATTCTAGTTACTGGGCAGGAGTAGTAACCAGATTAAATCGGGTGCGTTTTTTATCCGGCCGTGCAAATACTGCCCCCTATCCCCAACAGGTTAATGCGTAAGTTGTGTTGTGACAAGGTAGGGGTGGTACACAGAAGATAGCCCTATTTGGTAAAATATGAAGTCCATATTATGGCAAGTACAGCTCGAAAAGCAAAGAGAAACAACTGTCCATAATTTCTTTAAGACATGAAGGTCAGTCAATTCAGAACATCTCAAGAACTTTAAAGTTACTTCATTTACTGTCGCAAAAACCATCAAGCGCTATGATGAAACTGGATCTCATGAGGACCGCCACAGGAAAGGAAGACCCATAGTTACCTCTGCTGAAGAGGAGAAGTCCATTAGAGTTAACTGCACCTCAGATTGCAGCCCAAATAAATTCTTCACGGAGTTCAAGTAACAGACACATCTCAACATCAACTGTTCAAAGGAGACTGTATGAATCAGGCTTTCGTGGTCGAATTGCTGCAAAGAAAACACTACTAAAGGACACCAATAAGAAGAAGAGACTTGCTGGTGCCAAGAAACATGAGCAATGGACATTAGACCAGTGGAAAGCTGTTCTTTGGTCAATGAGTCCAAATTAGACATTTTTGGTTCCAACCGCTGTGTCTTTGTGATACGTGTAGGTGAGCGGATAATCTCCGCATGTGTGGTTCCCATCGTGAAGCATGGAGGAGGAAGTGGGATGTCGTGGGGGTTGCTTTGCTGCTGACACTGTCTGTGATTTATTTAGAATTCAAGGCACACTTCACCAGCATGGCTACCACAGCATTCTGCAGCAATACGCCATACCATCTGGTTTGCGCTTAGTGCAACTATCATTTGTTTTTTAACAGGACAATGACCCAAAACCCACCTGCAGATTGTGTAAGGGCTATTTGACCAAAGAGAGTGATGGAGTGCTGCATCAGATTACCTGGCCTCCACAATCACCCGACCTCAACCCAATTGAAATGGTTTGGGATAAGTTGGACCGCAGAGTGAAGGAAAAGCAGCCAACAAGTGCTCAGCATATGTGGGAACTGCTTCAAGACTGTTGGAAAAGCATTCCTCATGAAGCTGGTTAAGAGAATGCCAAGGGTGTGCAAAGCTGTCATCAAGGCAAAGGGTGGCTACTTTGAAGAATCTAAAATCTAAAATATATTTAGACTTGTTTAACACTTTTTTGTTTACTACATGATTCCATATGTGTTATTTCATAGTTTTGATGTCTTCACTATTATTCTACAGTGTAGGTAATAGTACAAATAAAGAAAAACCCCTGAATGAGTAGGTGTCTAAACTTTTGACTGGTACTGTATATATTAGGCGGTGTCAGAGGAAGGCCCGAAAAATTGTCAAAGAATCTATTCACCCAAGTGATAGACTGTTCTCTCTGCTACCGCACGGCAAGCGGTACCGGAGCACCAAGTCTAGGTCCAAAAAGCTCCTTAAAAGCTTCTACCCCCAAGCCATAAGACTGCTGAACAATGAATCAAATGTCCACCCGGACTATTTACATTGACCCACCCCTGGCACAAGGCATATTGTATAACGGTGCATCCTTGACTTTCTGCACCTCATCGCTCTGATATGCCATTCTATCAATTTCACATTCGTCTACCGAAACATACAGAGCCAGACCTGGGTTCAAATACTATTAGAAATATTTTCCATTGCAACAGGCAAGCTCACTATAGCACAGCTAAAGTATTTGAAATTATATCAAATAGCATTTGATCCCAGGTCTGGTGGGAGTGCAGGTCCCTCTATAACCAGCCCGCTGGCCTTGTAAGCCTCCAACCTTTAGCTGGGCAAACTGTCCAATATTGAAGCAGGGTGCACTTTCATGCATAACTCCTGTTTTCCCCTCCTCCTCTGAGTCGTCCGAAGGTTCACAGCATTTATAATAGGCAGCTGTGGCGGCAGCAGCATTCATCATGTGTCTCTACAAACCAGTGCCCCCGCAGGGCTGGCTCTGACAGGAACAAATAACAGCACACCCAGGTACCTCCATTAGCCAAGCACAGGCAGTGACAGACAGACAGGGAGCCGGGAGAGCTAGACAGACGGTTGTTAAGCGTTTACCTCCTTTTTCTCTCCTGTTTAGGCTACGCCAATTAGGTCTTTAAGTTAGGTAGGATGTGTGATTAGAATATAAATTGGAATACATGTTGTAAAGTATAGGCCAGATTTCATGTGCACTCAAAACAAATGCCACTGTCACTTGTTTTTCAGAGGCTTTTAACTCGATAGACATTTTGATAAATAGCCCGATGTTGAAACACAATTTTAACGTGTCCAAATCAATAAACAGATTGTGATATACTGAAAACAGAAAATGTACTATTCACACATAATTATACTACTTCTATTTCTTTTAAATGAGCACCTTTTAAACAAGCGCATGCATCAAAAACCAGCTGTATGCGCTGTTGAAACTAACAACAAAAATAACCTATATTGTTTATATCACTGGTTAGAGAACAACCTGCAGAAGACAGTATTTTGGAGTGATGGATATTGATTTGCAGTTCACCAAAACAGAAAGAGAAACGCAACACTTACTTGTCAATAACTCAAATCGGTATCACGCTGAAATCAATAGAACAGGGCACAAACAATTGGGGATGTAGTGCTGTTTAAACTAACGCCATTCAAAGGCCACAAGGAAACTTGGAATAACCTATACATGGTTGGTTAGATGAGAACTTCTAAAAGGTTTATATCTATATTTTGTAACGCCTGATGTTAACTTCAGGATTCTGCCATCATGGAGAAGTTAACAAACCAGTTTTTCTGTTACTTAACTTCAATGCATCATGACGCGGCATATGATATCAACAGTTACAATAGTTGGCTGCTATTTAAGTGATAGTTTGACTGTCAAATCCATGTATTGGTGTATGGCCAGCGAATTTTATAGAGAGACTGCCCCAAATTTTCCATGCCATTTCATTAACTCCGGGTTCTAAGCGGTTATAAATCGCACCCCAGAGCGTGACAAAATCAATCAAATCAAATCACATTGTATTTGTCACATGCGCCGAACACAACAGGTGTAGACCTTACAGTGAAATGCTTACTTACAAGCCGTTAACCAACCATGCAGTTTTAAGAAAATACAAAAAAAGTTAGAAATAAAAGTAACAAATAATTAAAGAGCTGCAGTAAATAACAATAGCGAGGCTATATACAGGGGCTACCGGTACAGAGTCAATGTGCAGGGGCACCGGTTAGTCGAGGTAATTGAGGTAATACGTACATGTAGGTAGAGTTATTAAAGCGACTATGCATAGACAATAACAGAGTAGCAGCAGCGTAAAAGAGAGGGGGGAGCAATGCAAATAGTCTGGGTAGCCATTTGATTAGATGTTCAGGAGTCTTATGGCTTGAGGGTAAAAGCTGTTTAGTAGCCTCTTGGACCTAGACTTTGCGCTCCGGTACCGCTTGCCGTGCGTTAGAAAAGAGAACAGACTATGACTAGGGTGGCTGGAGTCTTTGACAGTTTTTAGGGTCTTCCTCTGACACCGCCTGCTATAGAGGTCCTGGATGGTAGGAAGCTTGGCCCCGGTGATGTACTGGGCCGTACGCACTTTCCTCTGTAGTGCCTTGCGGTCAGAGGCTGAGCAGTTCCCATACCAGGCAGTGATGCAACCAGTCAGGATGAACTCAATTGTGCAGCTGTAGAACCTTTTGAGAATCAGAGGACCCATGCCAAATCTTTTCAGTCTCCTGAGGGGGAATAAGTTTTGTCGTGCCCTCTTCATGACTGTCTTGGTGTGTTTGGACCATGTTAGTTTGTTGGTGACGTGGACGCCAAGGAACTTGAAGTTCTTAACCTGCTCCACTACAGCCCCATCTATGAGAATGGGGGTTGTGCTCGTTCCTTTTCCTGTAGTCCACAATCTCCTTTGTCTTGATCACATTGAGGGAAAGGTTGCTGTCCTTGTATCACATGGTCAGGTCTCTGACCTCCTCCCTATAGGCTGTCTCGTCATTGTCAGTGATCAGGCCTACCACTGTTGTGTCATCGGCAAACTTAATGATGGTGTTGGAGTTGTGCCTGGCCGTGCAGTCATGAGTGAACAGGTAGTACAGGAGGGGACTAATCACACACCCCTGAGGGGCCCCCGTGTTGAGGATCAGCATGGCGGATGTGTTGTTACCTACCCTTACCACCTGAGGGCGGGCCGTCAGGAAGTCCATGATCCAGTTGCAGAGGGAGGTGTTTAGTCCCAGGGTCCTTAGCTTAGTGATGAGCTTTGAGGGCACTATGGTGTTGAACGCTGAGCTGTAGTCAATGAACAGCATTCTCACATAGGTGTTCCTTTTGTCCAGGTATGAAAGGGCAGTGCGGAGTGCAATAGAGATTGCGTCATCTGTGGATCTGTTGGACGGTATGCAAATTGAAGTGGGTCTAGGGTTTCTGGGATGATGGTGTTGATGTGAGCCATGACAGCCTTTCAAAACACTTCATGGCTACAGATGTGAATGCTACGGGTTGGTAGTCATTTAGGCAGGTTACCTTAGTGTTCTTGGGCACAGGGACTATGGTGGTCTGCTTGAAACATGTTGGTATTACAGACTCAGACAGGGAGAGGATGAAAATGTCAGTGAAGACACTTGCCAGTTGGTCAGCGCATGCTCGGAGTACACGTCCTGGTAATCCGTCTGCAGCCTTGTGAATGTTGACCTGTTTAAAGGTCTTACTCACATCGGCTGCAGAGATGAAGCCAGTGACTGATGTGGTGTACTTCTCAATGCCATTGAAAGAATCCCAGAACATATTCTAGTCTGTGCTAGCACAACAGTCCTGTAGTTTAGAATCTCCTTCATCTGACCACTTTTTTATTGACCGAGTCACTGATGCTTCCTGCTTTTATTTGTGCTTGTAAGCAGGAATCAGGAGGATAGAATTATGGTCAGATTTGCCAAATGAATGCGAGGGAGAGCTTTGTGCACGTCTCTGTATGTGGAGTAAAGGTGGTCTATAGTTTTTTCCCTCTGGTTGCACAGTTAACATGCTGATAGAAATTAGGTAAAACTGATTTAAGTTTCCCTGCATTAAAGTCCCCGCCCACTAGGAGCACTACCTCTGGATTAGCATTTATTGTTTTCTTATGACAGTATACAGCTCATTGAGTGTGGTCATAGTGCCAGCATTGGTCTGTGGTGGTATGTAGACAGCTACAAAAAATACAGATGAAAATTCTCTAGGTAGATAGTGTGTTCTATCCTGCCGATAGTGTGTATAACCCAACAGCTGTATGTTATTTATGTCGTCGTTCAGCCATGACTTGGTGAAACATAAGATATTACAGTTTTTAATGTCCCATTGGTAGGATAGATGTGCTTTTAGTTCGTCCCATTTATTTTCCAGCGATTGTACGTTGGCTAATAGTACTGATGGCAAAGGCAGATTAGCCACTCGTTGCCTGATCCTCACAAAGCACCCCAATCTCCTTCCGCGCAATCTCCGTCTCTTTCTCCTACGAATGACAGGGATGAGGGCCTGTTTGGGTGTCTGGAGTAAATTGTCCAATTCAAGTTGAGTTATCACTGTTCTGATGTCCAGAAGCTCTTTTTGTTCATAAGAGACAGTAGCAGTAACATTATTTCAAAATAAGTTATAAACAATGCGAAAAAACAAACAAAATACCATGGTTGGTTAAGAGCCAATGTCGTGGAAATATTCACTCAATCATATTTCACAAATACCGGAGCCTGTGAGTTCAAATAGACTTTTTATTACAACATAACAAAAGTCGAGCTGATTCATGAAGCAACTACAATATTCATGTATTTTACAATTTATATTAACTGTTCAAACTTTTAGTATCACATCCCTTCAATGTTTTTTTTTATGTACCAATTACATTCACCTCCCCTAGTGCAGGACGAGATGCGTCCCCTCCATCATATCACACTCAAGTGACGGTTCAAGAGAGGCGCGCAACCTTTTTATCCCACAACAGCAGAGAACCCACTTGTATACCTTTTACGCTTTTCCTAAGCAACCTGAGTATACAGGATTTGTACCTGTTTAATTAATTATCGATACACTCCCTCAACACGAAAATTAATTTTATAGGATTTCTCTTACACTTTCCTAAGTGACCTGGGATTCTTTGCATATTCTGATCCACTTCCTCGACACAGAAAAGCAAAATTATACAGGATTTTAACATTTGCAATTTCCGATTCACTTCCTCAACACAGAAAAGGCAATAATATACAATTAATCCTAACTAAACTGACCTCATCGATTCACTTCCTCAACACGATAAGCGCTCTTTAATTTTATTTGATCATGCAGATAGACAGTTGCCACCTCAAACTAGATTGAAGAACAGTAAACAGGGCAGACAGATAACCTGAACGCGATCGATCACCCACCTCAGCTGAACGACTGCACTAGCCGGACAAATTGAATGACCCGCGGATGCGGACCGATTGAATCAGACAAATGGGCTGTGTTTGCGTGCAACTCACGCAGGTCTAATCAAACATATCCTGGCCAAACGAAATCAGACAACACTGTCACAACTCAGACAGACTGAACAAATTGGTCAGATGAACCGCCCGAACAAATCAAATGAATAATCCCACTCAACAGAGTCACTCAAGACAGATGAAGCACAAACCTCTCCCTCTGCAATTGGTCACACACCAATTACTATATTATATGTTCATGGTTGCAACCCTCAAATCTTCTTATCCCCCATTATCTTGCATGCATTTCATTGAACTCAAAAGCTCCCAATATTTCTTTGGTTCGTCAAATTTGGAGAGACCCACTCGGTGACCTACCGCTGAAACAGGTTCCTAGAGCGTCCTCACACAAAATATTCTATTACTATAGGTAAGCACTCGGCTTACCGTCTTTACTAGTGGCCACTTGTGTTTTGTGCAGTCCGTTCCAAGAAGCCCATTCACAGCTGCAGATTTTCACCATCTCTGGTCCCTTTTCGCCACTTCTTGCTAGCTCGCCATTTATGTAATGGAAATATTCAGTCTATCATATTTCACAAATACCGGAGCATGTGCTTCAAATATACTTTTATTAACAATATTACAAAAGCCGAGCTGATTCATGAAGTAACCCCCTTTCCAATCTTGACACAGACTACTTATACATTTTTTCTCCTTACGTCACACTCATAGTAACTCCTCTTAATGACTCGTCCCCTCTGGCATTTAGCCACCATTATCGTATTGCCTTTCACTAAGTTTAGTTTGGTTTCATATTAGGGCATGGAACCTGTAGAGCCACAGAAATAGTTCAAAAATAGACCTGTACTCGCCTATGGCTTGAGGGCACTATTTTCACGTCCGGATGAAAAGTGTGCCCAAAGTATACTGCCTGCTACTCAGGCCCAGAAGCTAGGATATGCATATAATTGGTGGATTTGGATAGAAAACACTCAAAGGTTTCTAAAACTGTTTGAATGATGTCTGTGAGCATAACAGCACTTATTTGGCAGGCGAAACCCCGAGTACAAACCAACCAGGATTTTCTTTTTAGGTCACTCTCTTTTCAATGGGTTTAATTAAGAATCCATAATTCTAAGGCAGTTGCTTGCAGATCCTATTGCTTCCACTGGATGTAAACTGTCTTTAGAAATTGGTTGATATTTTTCCTTTGTGTAATGAAGAAGTAGCCCTGTTCAGAATGAGGCTCGAGGGAAGTGTACTGTTTGATAGAGGCGCGTGACCTGAAAAGCACGCTCCACTTTGTTTTCCTCCGGTATTGAATGCAGTTTATCCCGTCTTAAATTTTATCGATAATTTACGTTAAAAAATACCAAAAGTTGTATTAGGAAAGTTGTTTGAAATGTTTGGACAAAGATTACAGGTAACTTGAGATATTTTGTAGTCATGTTGCGCGAGTTGGAACCGGTGTTTTTCTGGATCAAACGCACCAAATAAATGGACATTTTGGATATATAACGACGGAATTAATCGAACAAAAGGACCATTTGTGATGTTTATGGGACATATTGGAGTGCCAACAGAAGAAGCTCGTCAAAGGTAAGGTATGAATTATATCGTTATTTCTGAGTTTTGTGTTGTGCTTGGCGGGATGAAATATGATTGTCTGTGTTGTTTGATGGGGAGCTATCCTCACATAATAGCATTGTTTGCTTTCGCCGTAAAGTATTTTTGAAATCTGACACTGTGGCTAGATTAACAAGAAGTTCAGCTTTAATTTGGTGTATTGCACTTGTGAATGTATGAAAATTAAATATTTGGAATAATTTATTTGGAATTTGGCGCTCTGCCATTTCACCTGATGTTGTCAAATCGATCCCGTTAACGGGATTTGAGCCATAAGAAGTTTTAAGCCAGGTTCATGCATGTTGGAGCATAGTAACAGTCCTTGGCACTTTACAGAAATAACCATACATGTCATCCTGCTAACTCCTGTGAAAGGGACACCCATGTTCTGGAAAAGGTGTAACAACAGTACATAGTACATATCAATGGTACAAAACCAAAGATTTTGATCTCTTTTAAGCAATCAATCTTATGTCATCGTGATGACTATAAACTTTTATACTAACATCAGGTAAAAAGGATGTGTAATTCCACTTAATTTTATGTGGAGGAAATGTAAGCTTGTGTAAGGTAGTAACACAAACTGTCCACATTAGGAAAATTAACGCAATTTATAATAATTGCAAATGGCAAAACAATTAAACATGTCAATTTAAGATGAGAGTTTATGTTGCCCACTCACAAAGTATTGCAACAATGTCATCTATTTCTCACTCATTAAACCATTTAGAGAGTTTAAAATGCTCTTAAACACAATTTAACCTGGCGCTCTAGGCTAGAGTCTGTGCAGCAGCTAAAACATTTGACCTCCCTACTACTATCCATATGATGTCCTCACGTCAGACAAATGTTGTGTCACTAACCACGTTTCCATCCAAGTTTTCATGTGAGTAAAGCCATACCATATAAAAAATGAATCAGAACAGCTGTGGTGGAAAAAGGAAGTTTTGATTATAATGTCATAGATGCCGACATGATGGGATCTTTTTGTGTCAGTAAAATGAATTATGCGAGAAAAGGCAGTGGAAACGCCTTTATGGGCAAATATTTATATAATAACCATCATATTCTCCTTTCTAATAAATATCGAGGGTCTTAAAATATTCTTATCCATAATAACCTCCTATGTAGACTAGCCCACCCGTGCTGTATCTGCCAGATGTTGGCTAGACCGCACCTGCCATGACCAGAGAAGGCACATCTGCTATTTAACGCAACAGTTTTTGCGTCAAAACTATCAGTAGAGTTGAAAATGCAACGGAAACACATTGCCATTTAGATTTTTGTTCGGTACATGAAAAAGCACATATTGTGTGCACTACATCATCATGCACTGATTTTTATCAGTCCAATTTGTGGAAACAACCCACTGGTGAGAGAATTTTGAACATTTTCCTCATGCAGAATCTAAAATACAGTGCGTTCGGAAAGTATTCAGACCCCTTCCCCTTTTCCACATTTAGTTACTTTACAGCCTTATTCTAAAATGGATGAAATAAAAAAAAATCCTCATCGATCTACACACAATACCCCATAATGACAAAGTGAAAACAGAAATACTTATTTACATAAGTATTCAGACCCTTTGCTATGAGACTCAAAATTGAGCTCATGTGCATCCTGGTTCCTTTGATCATCCTTGAGATGTTTCTACAACTTGATTGGAGTCCACCTGTGGTACATTTAATTGATAGTCATGATTTGGAAAGGCACACACCTGTCTATAAAAGGTCCCACAGTGCATGTCAGAGCAAAAACCAAGCCATGAGGTTGAAGGAATTGTCCATAGAACTCCGAGACAGGATTGTGTCGAGGCACAGATCTGGGGAAGGGTATCAAAAAATGTCTGCTGCATTGAAGGTCCCAAAGAACAAAGAGGAATCCATCATTCTTAAATGGAAGAAGTTTGGAACCACCAAGACTCTTCCTAGAGCTGGCTGCCTGGCCAAGCAGAGCAATCTGGGGAGAAGAGTCTTGGTCAGGGAGGTGACCAAGAACCCGATGGCAGAGCTCTTGAGTTCCTCTGTGGAGATGGGAGAACCTTTCAGGACAACCATCTCCTCAGCACTGCACCAGTCAGGCATTTATGGTAGAGTGGCCAGATGGAAGCCATTCCTCAGTAAAGGCCATGACAGCCCCTCTCGGAGTTTGCCAAAAGGCACCTAAAGGACTCTAAGACCATAAGAAACAAGATTCTCTGGTCTGATGAAACCAAGATTGAACTTGTTGGCCTGAATGTCAAGCGTCACGTCTGGAAGAAACCTGGCACCATCCCTAAGGTGAAGCAAGGTGGTGGCAGCATCATGCTGTGGGGATGTTTTTAAGCGGTAGTGACTGGGAGACTAGTCAGGATCGAGGGAAAGATGAACGGCTTAAAGTACAGAGAGATCCTTGATGAAAACCTGCTCCAGAGCACTCAGGACCTCAGACTGGGATGAAGGTTCACCTTCCAACAGGACACCAACCCTAAGCACACAGCCAAGACAACAAAGGAGTGGCTTCGGCACAAGTCTCTGAATGTCCTTGAGCGGCCCAGCCAGAGCCCGGTCTTGAACCCGATCATACATCTCTACAGAGACCTGAAAATATCTGTGCAGCAACGCTCCCCATCCAACCTGACAGAGTTTGAGAGGATCTGCAGAGAAGAATGGGAGAAACTCCACAAATACAGGTGTGCCAAGCTTGTAGCATCATATCCAAGAAGACTCATGGCTGTAAATGCTGCCAAGGGTGTTTCAACAAAGTACTTAGTAAAGGGTCTTTACTTATGTAAATGTCATATTTCCGTTTTTTGCTTTGTCATTATGGGGTATTGTGTGTAGATTGATGTTAGCAAAACATTTCTATAAATCAATTTTAGAATAACGCTGTAACGTAACAAAATGTGGAAAAAGTCAAGGGGTCTGAATACTTTCCGAATGTACTGTATGTACTGCATGAAAATCTGTTGCCAATTGGATGGAAACCTGGCTACTCAATGATTGATAGAGTTGCACAAAACTGCACACAGTAGACTGCATGTCTACGCCTTGATCGAACCGGCAGCGTAATGCATCAATGCTGTAATAAATTCTGCACTCAAACTTTTTTCATTATGTATAAATATTGATCAACATTTGAATTGGATATGTGTGCAACAAAAAATTCAACATTCACGTTTTGCTACTATTTCTGTTAAGTCTAATGCCTCGATCATGCCGACAGCATCATTGAATTCTGGTACACCAGAAGTTCATTCATTTCCAATGGAACGCTGCGTTTGCCTTGCAGAATTGCATTGCAGAGGCAGTTAGAGTGTGTTCTGTGTGTTGCATGAATTGGATCTATTGAATGTATGTAAACTGTAGGCGTAGACGGCTTGACAGAAATGGTAGCAGAAGGCGAATGTTCAGCTTTTGTTGCACACTTATCCAGATGATACTGTGTTCCGTTTTGCGCAATGCTGCTGTCAGTGTGATCGAGGCATACAATTTGATGCATACATCTACACCACACAGAACACACTGCAACAGCCTCTGCAACACAATGATGCAGGGCAAAGACATCATTCTGTTGGAAAGTAATGTACTGCCGGTGTACCAAAACGCAATGACACTGTCTGTGTGATTGAGGCGTTATGGGAATATGCCTACACATCCACATTTAGGTCATGACTCTGCTAGATTAGGCTAAAACGTTTCCAACTTGCTGAGGAATAGGCTACATTCAAACAACCTAAGTAATGTGATCCCTCACCTGTTTTAAATAAAGAGGAAAGTTATGTTGGAGGCTACAAAGTTCCGAATGCATAAAACCCCAAAATAAAATATGAAAAAAAAAAGTTAAATGGGAATATTCAACAAATAACAAGAAAGGATATATTTAGGCCTAATGCATCACACAGATCTGAGAGTTTATATGGGGTTTATCATTTGAAGATTTATTTGAATCGCTGCCAGCATAATTCTGTAGTTTCTGAAGTGTTTTGGCCCTAAGAGAAGAGTCCTCATACTGTCACAGGTCTAGTTATTATTAATGCGATGTACTTTTAGGTTATTAGCGAAAGTTATTCAATCTAATTGGTCACAGATATCTCTGCTATTAAACAAAAATATGATAGCGATTAGTCAAATTATGGCCAGTGGTAAAGCCCTTGCATAGGCCTAGGCTACTTGTAGAGGACTTTGTGGTTGACTCAATCACAGCGCATTAGCTGCCTGTCACTGTCAGAATAAAGATTGCATAAGTAGATGGGCTGTCATCACAGAGAGTCATTGGCACAGCTGGAGATATTGATGGGTCCTGCTTCCTCTTTTAAGTAATGCCCGCTGTGCTGGGTCCATTTTGACTGGCTGCTGCAGCACTGGGCCCGGCGTGATGCAGAGACAAAGCCTGAAGGCACCCACAACATGTGCCGCTACCGCTCTATGCCATTCCGAATTCGCGCCCACACGAACCCTTCGTGATGTCCCATTCATTTATGATGCACTATCAGTAGCATCTGGAGCCCCGCCAATTTAATTTGCCTACCATAGAAACTCGCAACTGGTGTCAACTCAACATCCATGCAAAAAGTCAGTTTATAAAGGTTTCTTTATGGCACAAACTCAAAGACAGGGAGATTCCTTTGTACCATCTTTTCACACAACTCTTTCTTACGGAGCATGTTCCCTAGCAAGCTGTAAATTTCCTGGTGCCGCTTAGGCCGCCCATTGTGACTGGCTTGTGGGTGTGCTGGCAGCATATG
Source organism: Salmo trutta (assembly GCF_901001165.1). Lineage (NCBI taxonomy): Eukaryota > Metazoa > Chordata > Actinopteri > Salmoniformes > Salmonidae > Salmo > Salmo trutta. Next base: position 48,722,659 of record NC_042961.1, on the reverse strand, counting down.
GCAGCATAGCAGCACGTTCGATTGTGCGTCAAGAATCCAGCATAGCAAGTTTGTATGAAGGTCTGGTTATTAAATGGGTAAAGAGTTCAATAGTAATATGCTCTAAAACGCTCTGGTCACAAACAAACTTTGCTGCCCTGTTTCCAATTGTCCACATGGCTGGGAGAACCTATTCAAGTAAGTAAATACATTTCAAAAATGGAAAAAAAAAACTGATGTATTATTAGTTAACTAGCTGCAGTGCAGACTAACTCAAATAAGCTGCTAAATGCGCTAGCTAGTTGGCTACCTAGCTATCTAACAACTTTACATACTGTATAGATAACTAGCTAAGTGAATTAAATATCACCAGCTACCTGACTTCATATTAGCTAGCTATCTTGATGTATTTATCACTGTAAAAAACAAACTCCAAATGCATTTGTAGGTAGCTAGCTAACAACCATGAAGGAGGGTGAAAGGATAGCAGCTCCAACTGTCAAAGTGAGAGAGTAGGCAATTCTGGATAGGTAAGGTACTTGTGTAGTTCCAGTCCCCAGAAGTGAGGACGGAGATAATAGCATCATAATATTCAATGCGGTGTAATTTGAGTATAATAAAGTCTGTTTCTTGTGAGGTTTTCTGTCCTCAGATAAAGAGAGCTGTCTACAGATGAAGAGCAGTGGTTCTCAGTCCTGGTCCTGTGGACTCAAAGGGGTGCACATTTTTGTTTTTGCATTTGCACTGCACAGCTGACACAAATGATCAACTCATCATCAAGCTTCAAGTGGTATTTATGCATTCATTTGTGATGCTATCCTTGATATGATCCTGTTATTGTCACATGCTACACATACACATGTGTGTGCACATGCATCTATCAATCCAATGTTATCCTGATTTGTTATAAGAGATATTATACTTTAGTAGTCCACAATTACCTGGTGATGTAAAAGTCTAATAATGACATAATCTTCCATATTCCTACAGATACCTTGTAACTGGAGATTATTTCAAAATGATTACCTACAGTTACCATGTAGGGCACTGCAAGGTTGGGTGACCAGGGCCATCTGGGACTGCCTCCTGGAGGAATTCAGGCATGTGAAGGCTACCTATGTCCTGCAGAACATCATGAGGATGGACACAAGGACCAGGAAGGGATCTGCAGCTCACTGCCGTGTGCCAGATTAGAAGTCTGCATGATCAGTCATTTGGTCAGGTCAACAGGAAGTATTATTAAAGATATGTTTTACATTGAAATACATTGAAATACTTAAACATGCTATCTCTCGCTGTCTCTCGTCTGCAGGTATGTTTTGATGTGAGAGAGGATGCCAACACCCAGTCCTGTCATATCTACCTCACCCGCTCTTAAAATAACCTTTGGGCCGACTGGGAGACCAAGGCTGGTTAGGAGACACCACTAGAGACACTATTATGTAATTGTGATGAACTGAGATAATATTAGGGTAGCACTGTGATTCATTAATCATATGCTGCCTTCCCTGCTCCTCTGTTCTTATCTCTTTCCCTTTGTCTTCTACACCTCTCTCGCCACCTCTTTCTTCCTCTGTTTTTATAATGAACACCAGATGTGCATTGAAGAACAGATTGAACTTGTATTTATAATATTTATAATGCATGTATCATGTATTTATAACACTTAAATAATGAACTTCTTTCAATAAAGCGTTTCACATTCTCTACTGGTTGAAATTAAGTCTCTCATTTGATGAAATACTACACCTATCCTGTGTTTATCAGATGAAGGAAATTAGATATTGAGATGAACCGGTTTTAGAGTATTTACATGATGCATAGTAAGTGTAGTGTACTGTTTTTTAAATTATATTTCTGTATATATGAATTACAAATCAGCCTTTAACTAGTTAAATCATGTTTCTAGTCTATTGCATAATTACAATGTGTAACCATTGATCTCCCTATCATGACATAAGGCGAGACCCAGATGCAGACACAGGAGGCAGATAGTTGGAGTCTTACAACGTTTATTAATCCAAAAGGAGTAGGCAAGATAATGGTCGTGGACAGGCAAAAGGTGAAAACCAGATCAGAGTCCAGGAGGTACAGAGTGGCAGACAGGGTCATGGTCAAGGCAGGCAGAATGGTCAGGCAGGCGGGTACAATGTCCAGAAACAGGCAAGGGTCAAAACCGGGAGGACTAGAAAAAGGAGAAACGCTAAAAGCAGGAGAACGGGAAAAATGCTGGTTGACTTGGAAACATACAAGACGAACTGGCACAGAGAGACAGGAAACACAGGGATGAATACACTGGGGAAAATAAGAAACACCTGGAGGGGGTGGAGACAATCACAGGGACAGGTGAAACAGATCAGGGTGTGACAGTCCCAAGACCAAGATTGGTAAACACTGTTGAAGTGTATAATTGTAATACATGCAGACACAGCATCATTCAAAGACTGGAATTTGATACTCCTGGTATTGGATATGATTGAAAAATTATCCCAAAGAAATTCACACCTGAACTGCACCTTTATTTGCCAAGGTAGAGTACATGATCAGTGAATATATTACATGTACAGGCTACAATGTGGGGATCTCGTGCATGGTATAACTACACATATATATAACTTGAATCCTTGGCACAAAGTTATATTATATTCTAATACTCAATCCAAAGGCTTCATTAATATCATTCAGACTGTTTTGAAGTTGATACAACTGGCTATGATAGCTGAGGTTCATAGCTAGGTTCTGAACTAATATGTACGTATTCCAAACATTTTATGGTCCATACACAGATCGGCTACATTGCTAGCCCAACATCCATAAGCATACTGGTATTTTTATCCTCCACTGCACAATAAGCAAGAAAATCATTAGCTTGCCAAGTTACTTCCTCTGCATTGCATGGCAAATATCAGCAAGGCACGCTTACAAAATTGTACATTCAATTTGCAGTAAATGGTTTAGCTAGCTAGATTCTTTACATCCACTGTTTCACAGGACGACAGCCTGGATTGCTGGTTGTTTCAGGAGCCCCTAAAACATTAAACAACCAGAATTACAATTTCACACCCATAAAGCTAGCCAGCTAGCTGGCTAATGTGAGCTAGTCAGCTAGCTTGCTAAATTGCAATTTTTGGAAATCAATTGCGTAATCGTTAGTCTCTACATTAACTAACATATTCCTACCAACTGTAATTTTTTTTTGCATGATTCGTTATAACGTTATAATCACTTACATTTGCTTCCATCCTAGTATTTTTGTCAGCAATCTTTGCTGAAGAAAGTCTCCAGCCTTGTGTCGCATAGCGACAAATTCGTCACGCGATATGATTGGTCATCGCCCAGCGGTCGCCGCTGGTGATTTGCATGAAGTTGGGAAAAGTTGATATTTTTCACCGCCTCTCACGCCACCACCTTCCCTTCCATTGAAAATGAATGGGAAGCGGTGCTTCACCGTGCGCACCATGTGCTTTTGAACACGGGGCATTATTCAGGGGTTAAAGTTCTCAGTCACTGCAATTGATTTCAATCATATGGATTGTGGAGAGGTTTTTTTTTTTAATCAGGGGGGTGGGAGATGACATAGCCTAAATCAGACAGAAGCATATATTCGTAAATATATGTGTTCTCAAATATTACATTTTCTCTGTTAGTCTGTGTGCGCTGAACTGACATGCATGATTGTTGATGACACTCTGATGGTCAGATGAAGGGAATTAAACACCACCCTCTGGGGCGGCAGGTAGCCTAGTGTTTAGAGCGTTGGGCCAGTAAACCAAAAGGTTGCTGGATTGAATCCCCAAACTGACAAGGTAAAACTCTGTCGCTCAGTGTGTAGCCTACAGCTGCTGGGTGCGAATTATAGACTAGTTAAAAAAAGATTTAACCTTTATTTAACTAGGATAGTCTGTTAAGAAAATATTCTTATTTGCAATGACTCCTGGGAAATCAGGATGTAACTTTCCAGCGCTACTATTTTAGCCATGTAATGTTGTTACTAAAACAACATCAGACAACCCCATAGTAGAAGAGTTTACCTATTTACCTAGTCGGCTTGTTGTTGTGCATTCTATGCAAGATAAATATTCCTCTCAAGGCACATTCAAGTTGAAAGAACCATAGGGGGAAATGTATTCTGACAAGCAGCCAATGCACAACAATTCTTAAAGGTGCAATATGCAGAAATCGCCCAGCCATTTTTTGTTTGATAAAATTCAAATAATTCTCCTAATTTCAGTTCATGCGATAAAACAAGCAATGTATAGTGTAGATAATCATTGTACCATATACACCGCCTTGAAAAATATTTTAAATTACCCAAAATAGTATTTTCGGATGTTTGAAGCTGGTGTACAGGTGGTAAATATTATTGCTAATAGCACATCTGATAATACAGTGTATTCGGAAAGTATTCAGACCCCTTGACTTTTCCTCATTTTGTTATGTTACAGCCTTATTCTAAAATGGATTAAATAAATTAAATATCTCAACAATCTACACACAATACACTATAATGATGAATTGAAAACAGGTTGTACGACATTTGTGACTCATTTCAGGAAACTAGGCATATGTTATGGGTCACTACGTCACAGGAGAGCCATTTGAACGTAAACTTTCCTTTTTTATCAAAATGCGTTTTTTTTCTGGACATGCCGCGAGAAATGAGTTCGGATTGGTCTGCCATGTAGCATGCTTCTGTCTATTTGAGTTGGTCGTTATGTATTGGTAATCCTGTCTAACGCAGTTTTTTATGTATATCGCATTGTAGATCTGCATATGTGTTGCTCTCCACTTTACAGAGGACTGAGTTTTGAAATCAGTAGAATTCGAGTATGATAGCTAAGGAGATGGAGAAAACACCTGTCTCTGGATTACATCTTCAAACTAAGGGTAACCATGGCATCCATGACAGGGAGAAGAGTCCATTCCATGTATATGGGGAAGATCGTCTAGCTAGCTACATTTTCAGATATTACACGTTTCTATTTTGAAAGAAAGTTGTTTTCATTTCAAGTAAAGTGTACTGTTAGCTAACTAGCTAACGTTAGCTGGCTAGCTCGCTAGCTAACGTTAAGTGTATGATCTTATCATTTGTATCTCAGAGCCATTTGCTTTGCAAGTTATAGTCTAAAGTTAGCTAGCTAAAATTGAACCTGGTTGGATACCTACCTGAAGATCCATGCAGGGTAGTAACGTCATGAGTTGGGATTATGGTTCATTGTTTACCTAGCTAGCTACATGTCTTAACAAAATACTCTACTATGCAAGGAAACATTTCAATAGAATGTCACTGCCACAACTGTTGATAGAGGTTGCTGGTAAATTCGCTCTGGCTATCTACTCCGAATTCAGAGCACTCTCATCTGAGTGTGCCAGAGCGCAGAATAACTGATGAATTTACAAATGCTCAACACCCGTTGAATATGGCCGGTCAGTAAACATGGGCAAAGCGCAAATTGTTACCAGCAGCACAGTTGCAGTCACCAACGCTCTGCTCTGGACAACATAAAACAGCATAACCAGCTCTGCTAGGGATGAAAAATGGTCAGTGAGCTGTTCTCTCATTTATGTCTGGAAGTAGCTAGCAAGTTAGACAGTTAGCTTGAGTGCTTTTTTTAACCTTAATTTAACTAGGCAAGTCAGTTAAGAACAAATTCTTATTTACAATGACAGCCTACCCTGGCCAAACCCAGATGATACTGGGCCAATTGTGCGCTGCCCTTTGGGACTCCCAATCAGAGCCAGATGTGATACAGCCTAGAATCGAACCAAGGACTGTAGTGACACCTCTTATACTGAGATGCAGTACCTTAGACCACTGCACCACTCGGGAGCCCAACTGCTGTTGTTAGGGCAGAACTCTTATCCTCTTTGGGCTAGGGGGCAGTATTTTGACGTCCAGATGAAAAGTAACAGGAATTAACTCAGGCCCAGAAGCTAGGATATGCATATAGATTTGGATAGAAAACACGAACGTTTCTAAAACTGTTAAAATAATGTCTGTGAGTATAACAGAACTGATATGGCAGGCGAAACCTCGAGGACAAACCATCCCCCCAAAAAATATTTTCAGCCTACCACAGTTTTCAATGGCTGTCACTTTTATAAGGTGAATACCTCCCAGATTGCAGTTCCTAGGGCTTCCACTAGATGTCAACAGTCTTTAGAAAGAGTTTCAGGCTGGTTTTTGGAAAAATGAGCCAGAAGTTGTAGTTTTTCTAAGTGGCTCCCATTTTGGCTGTAGTGTTTCCATGCGCGTGGAGGAAAGCACATTCGTTATTTATATCTGGTAATGAACATACTATTCTCCGTCTTAAATTGTATCATTTATTTACGTATTAGGGTACCTAAGATTTGATTATAAACGTTGTTTGACTTGTTTGGATAAGTTTATTGGTAACGTTTGGGATTCATTTTGTATGCATTTTGAAGGGAAACCGGTGCATTATTGACTGAAGCGCGCCAGCTAAACTGAGTTTTTATGCATATAAAGGACTTTATTGAACTAAGGGACCATTTGTGATGTAACTGGGACCTTTTGGAGTGCCAACAGAAGATCTTCAAAGGTAAGGCATTTATTATATCGCTATTTCTGACTTGTGTCCCTCCTGCCTGGTTGAAAAATGTTTTTCATGGTTTTGTATGCGGGGCGCTGTCCTCAGATAATCGCATGGTGTGCTTTCGCCGTAAAGCCTTTTTGAAATCTGACAGAGCGGCTGGATTAACAAGAAGATAAGCTTTATTTTGATGTACTACACATGCATTTTCTTGAATGTAAAATATTTATATTTCTGTAGTTTGAATTTCGCTCTCCGCAATTTCACCGGATGTTGTCGAGGTGGGTCATTAGCGGAACGCCTGTGCTAGAAAGGTTAGGTGAGGAAGATTAACCTGTAGTCATATTACTTCCACATCATCTGACATGAGATCCTCTCTCAGCCTAACAGGAATATGACTCTGGGTGTCACGGCTTTCTGAAGGATCAGACCAAAACACAGCGTGTTCGTAGTTCCACATCTTTTTATTAATCGTGAAACTAAATGCAATACACCAACCACTTTAAACAACAAAACAACACAGCCGTAATGCAGAGCAGGCAAACACTACTCAAAAATTAACAACCCACACCCACACATGGAAAACAGGCTTCCTAAGTATGGCTTCCAATCAGAGACAACGATAGACAGCTGCCTCTGATTGGAAAGCATACCTGGCCAACGCATAGAAAAGGAAAACATAGAAATAGAAATCTAGAAACCCCAAAACACACCCAAAACACCCCCCTGTCACGCCCTGACCATTCTACTATGGAAAATGACCTCTTACAAGGGCCAGGACGTGACACTGGGCAAACATGGCAACACCTCCTCCATTAGAATTTCTATCTTTCCTATATATTCTATAACCATGTATAGCTACTACTGCATCTTTAAATTAATTATCTAAATGTGTTTCAGAGATGGCCAGAATATACCTTGTTTCTCAGGCTACATATGTTAATATGGAATGTTTTTGTCCTTTTCTGGGTTGCTTGTTTGTGTTTAGTGCTATTCTGAAAGGCTGATCCAAGGTAGACATGTCAGTGAAATTTACATTTGAGTCAATGGTACTGAGTGGGCTGCCCACAGAGGGCTTTTTCCTAAGGCAGACATTTTGAGTGCAAACAGTGAAATTCAGTTCTATGTGCATATGATTATTGCAGACAATAGCCTCAGAGCCAACAGTTAAAGGAACACAGATTTGGTTACTTACATTTACTGCACTTCTATTTCTCTGGAATATAATATGATTTCCATGTACTCTGTTGCTTATTACGACAGGGAGAACTGGAGCGCTACCAAACCGACCGTCAATCTCTTAAGCAGTTCACTATGTTGATGGAGATGAACCTGGAACCCCTGTGGTCAGGGTGAATCCCATCTCTTTTAAAGAGTGTTGGCTGCTCCCACAGCAAGTCATAATTGTCACAAAAGGAGACATTCCTGTCTTTGCAGAGTTGTTTCAGGAACTTGTTTAGGGCAGCGAGACAGCTGTAACCTTCCAGGGGGGCAGAGATGACTGTGTTCAAGAGAATTTTCAAGAGAAGGGTGTTCAAGAGAATGTTGTAGTCCTTCCTCAGTTCCTCAGATTGCCGAAAGCGAATGTTGTTAAATCCAACGTGAGTGACAATGGTGCCAATATTAGAGTAGTTGGCTAGAACTGTGGGTAGAAGGGAGTAGATGTCTTGGATACGGGCGCCTGGGTGACAGTGGACCTTGGTCAGGCTGCAGGCAGGCCAATATCTCTCACTATCAAGCTGCCCAAGATGATGGTGGTGTTGATGGAATCCGATGGGGAAGGAAGAGGGGGTACAGAACGGGCCTGCCTTGGGCAGGGGGGAGGAGGTGGGCTTTGACTCATGCCTGCCTGACTCACCGCACATGTACCAGTAATAGCAGATGGTGTCAGAATCCTCGAGGAGGGACCCAAGACCTTGTTTCCTTTAGTCAGCGACTGGCTGAGCTGTGAAGGGTGCCCCTGGATGGCAGCTGGCTGTTGGTGTACTCCCAGGATCAGAGCTGACTCCCAGGGCCGGTATGTCCGTCTCCAGTAGGGCTAAGCTGTTTAATAACTGGATCTGATCTTGCAGGATATATAGAGGCTGACCAGACTGCCTTCCACCCAACCTCCTTTGCCTTGCCAGTGTCCAGTCTACCACTGGCTGTGGAATTGAGCTTACCATATGTCCAGTGAATTGGAGCAGGTCAGTACCGCCCGACTCATCAACCCCTTGGCTGTAGGAGGCCTTCTGAACTTAAATGATGTGTTCCTGGGCTGCATCAAAGTGCTTAGAAAGCACATCTTGTCTCCTGGGTGGCGCAGTGGTCTAAGGCACTGCATCGCAGTGCTATCTGTGCCACCAGAGATTCTGGGTTTGAGCCCAGGCTCTGTCTGGCCGCGGCCGGGAAGCCCATGGGGCGGCGCACAATTGGCCCAGCGTTGTCCAGGTTAGGGAGGGTTTGGCCGGCAAAGATATCCTTGCATCATCGCGCACTAGCGACTCCTGTGGCGGGCCGGGTGCAGCGTACGTTGACCAGGTCGCTAGGTGTACAGTGTTTCCTCCGACACATTGGTGCGGCTGGCTTCCGGGTTGGATGTGCATTGTGTCAAGAAGCAGTGCGGCTTGGTTGGGTTGTGTTTCGGAGGATGCATGGCACTCGACCTTCGCCTCTCCTGAGTCCGTACGGGAGTTGGAGCGATGAGACAAGACTCTAACTGCTACCAATTGGATACCACAAAATTGGGGAGAAAAAAAGGGTAAAAAAATATATATATTAAAAAAGAAAGCACATCTTGTTTTTCTCGCAGCTGAGATAGCAGCCGGAGAATCTCTTCCCTAAGTTGCTTGATGATGATACATTTGGAACAGACAAAGAATTTATGTTCATTTATTAGTTCCACCTTGTTTAACTTCTCTTGCGTAAATATCATCTCGCACCTAGCACATTTGAGCCCAGACGTAGACACAAATGTGTCTGCAGGAGGCCTAGTGGTTAGAGTGTTGGACTAGTAACTGAAAGGTTGCAAGATCGAATCCCAGAGCTGACAAGGTAAAAATCTGTCGTTCTGGCCCTGAACAAGGCAGTTAACCTCCCTGGGCAAGGTGGGACGTTTGCGTAAACATATGACTATTTTACACCATTTTAAAGACAAGACTCTCGTTAATCTAACCACATTGTCCGATTTAAAAAAGGCTTTACAGCGAAAGCAAAACATTAGATTATGTCAGGAGAGTACCCTGCCAAAAATAATCACACAGCCATTTTCAAAGCAAGCATATATGTCACAAAAACCAAAACCACAGCTAAATGCAGCACTAACCTTTGATGATCTTCATCAGATGACACTCCTAGGACATTATGTTATACAATACATGCATGTTTTGTTCAATCAAGTTCATATTTATATCAAAAACCAGCTTTTTACATTAGCATGTGATGTTCAGAACTAGCATACCCACCGCAGACTTCCGGTGAATTTACTAAATTACTCACGATTGACGTTCACAAAATACATAACAATTATTTTAAGAATTATAGATACAGAACTCCTTTATGCAATCGCGGTGTCAGATTTTAAAATAGCTTTTCGGCGAAAGCACATTTTGCAAAATTCTGAGTACATAGCCCGGCCATCACGGCTAGCTAATTTGACACCCACCAAGTTTGGCCCTCTCCAAACTCAGATTTACTATAAGAAAAATTGGATTACCTTTGCTGTTCTTCGTCAGAATGCACTCCCAGGACTTCTACTTCAACAACAAATGTTGTTTTGGTTCCAAATAATCCATAGTTATATTCAAATACCTCCGTTTTGTTTGTTCGTTCAGGTCAGTATCTGAAGGGTGACGCGCGAGCGCATTTCGTGACAAAAAAAATCTAAATATTCCATTACCGTACTTCGAAGCATGTCAAACGCTGTTTAAAATCAATTTTTATGCGATTTTTCTCATAAAATAGCGATAATATTCCAACCGGGCGACGTTGTATTCATTCAAAGGCTGACAGAAAAAAATGGAGAATTCACATGATCGCGCATCTCCAGTGTCACTGTTCCCAGCCTGACCACTCACAAAATCTCCTGCTGTTTTTCGCCCAGAGACAGGAGAGACGTCATTCCACTTTCTGGCGCCTTCTGAGAACCAATGGAAGCGTTAGAAAATGTCACGTTACAGCAGAGATGCTGTATTTTTGATAGAGATGCCACAGAAGGAGAACAAATTGTCAGACAGGGCACTTCCTGTATGGAATCTTCTCAGGTTTTGGCCTGCCATATGAGTTCTGTTATAGTCACAGACACCATTCAAACAGTTTTAGAAACTTTAGAGTGTTTTCTATCCAAATCTACTAATGATATGCATATTTTCGTTTCTGGGGAAGAGTAGTAACCAGTTTAAATCGGGTACGTTTTTTATCCGGCCGTGCAAATACTGCCCCCTAGCCCCAACAGGTTTTAACTGACTTGCCTAGTAGCAACACCAGCACAGCTAAAGCCCCCCTCATTCTGAAACAGCAGGCATTTTCAAAGTATTTAGTCTATGAGGCTAAGTCCCCCACTTTATATACACATCAGAGGTGGCTGGTGGGAAGAGATATCGGAGGACAGGCTCATTGCAATGGCTGGAATGCAATGGTATCAAACAAATTTCAGGCATTTCAATGAGTCTGTCCTCTAATATCTCCTCCAACCAGTCAAAACCTGATACGCATTGGTTGCGGATGACTCATACATGGAAACTTTAACAGGCGTCCTCAGTACATTTAGAGAGCATAGCCAAGGACTGTGTTTGATGTAACAGAACACAAGTCAAGATTACTCCATGTCACGTCATTCACTGGCACAGTGGACTAATACATAGGAAATTGAACAGATGTCCCCAGTTGAGCATTTACACAATATAGCCAAGTCCCTGTGTAATGTAACAGAACCCAGGTAAAGATTACCACATGTCACGCCATTAACATTTCAGGTTGTTTAAAGCCATGGGAAAGTCAGTGGGAACTGCTACAATAGATTAGGATAATAGATTAGGGCAATTCTTATTTTCTCTCTTTTGCATGTGATGCATTATTGCTCCGTCCCAGGAACAGAAATGGTTGGTTTTCAGACCAATGGTCAACTCCCATGATGTGTCTTGCCCCACGTTTGAAACCCTGATGATTCATATTATTACAAATTTTGTTATTATATCGTTTTTTCCCTCATCAATCTACACACAATACCTCATAATGACAAAGCAAAAGCGTTTCTATTTTTTTATTTCGCAAATGTATTAAAAATAAAAAACTGAAATATCACATTTACATACACTGCCGTTCAAAGGTTTGGGGTCACTTAGAAATGTCCTTGTTTTTGAAAGAAAGCCATTTTTTGTCGATTAAAATAACATCAAATTGATCAGAAATACAGTGTAGACATTGTTAATGGTGTAAATGACTATTGTAGCTGAAAACGGCAGATTTGTAATGGAACATCTACATAGGCGTACAGAGGCCCAGTGTCAGCAACCATCACTCCTGTGTTTGGCATGTTGTGTTAGCTAATCCAAGTTTATCATGTTAATTGATCATTAGAAAACCCTTTTGCAATTATGTTAGCACAGCTGAAAACTGTTGTTCTGATTAAAGAAGCAGTACAACTGGCCTTCTTTAGACTAGTGGAGTATCTGGAACATCAGCATTTGTGGGTTCGATTACAGGCTCAAAATGGCCAGAAACAAAGAACTTTCTTCTGAAAGTCCTCAACTGGCAGCTTCATTAAATAGTACCCGCAAAACACCAGTCTCAATGTCAACAGTGAAGAGGCGGCTCCGGGATGCTGGCATTCTAGACAGAGTTGCAAAGAAAAAGCCATATCTCAGACTGGCCAATAAAAAGAAAGGATTAAGATGGGGAAAAGAACACAGACACTGGACAGAGGAACTCTGCCTATAAGGCCAGCATCCCGGAGTCGCCTCTTCACAGTTGACAGTATTGGGTACTCATCATTGCATTCATGAGAGAAGATTCAAGACTTTGTTAAACATGTTCAGTCAATGAATGGTGGGTACGAAGACCAAAACATTTCAACATTTTGAGAGGATACCTCCTCCACTGTTTCTCCAACCAAAGGTGTTACTGTTACCATTTCACATCAATAATGTCCTGGATGTAAATTTGCCCGGGGCATCAGTGTTTCAATGGTGGGTCAAGACAAATAATGAAAACCAACCGCTTCTGTTCCCGAAACAGAGCACCAATTCATCACACCCAAAAGTGAGAAAATGTGCAACTATTGAAAATAAGGTTGCATGATGATACATAAAGGTTCATCTTAAAAGCATTTGTAAGTGCATTTATAAATGGTTAAAAAATGGAGGTAAATATTGGCTCTCTATTTGGGAAACTGACCAGTTATTGCACTATTTTGACCAATGCGATATAACACTTTATTAATGGTTAATAATACATGTACAAATAATTAAATAGTCGTTAATAACGTAATTATAACCCCTTTGCAAATGGAACCTTTTTGTAAAGTTTTACCCTTTAAGTTTGGAGGATTATGAGTGGTGCACACTTCATGTCTGTTTATTTGAAGGAGAGAGAGAGAGAAACAGAGAGATATAGAGAGCGATTTAACAAGCCTTTATTGTACAATTCAGGAATCCACAGAGTTTAAATTCAATGTGACAGCCACAGAATCAAGAGAAAGACTACATTTCATCTGATTGCATGTCAGCTTTTCGTGCTGTTCCTCTCACATAGGGAAGAGCAGAAAGACACTGAAGATACTGTGTTTATCGTGATCATCATAGAGCCTAAAGCCTGCATCAAGTTCCATATTGATCACATCCCTTTCCTCCAGCTCTAGAATCACTGCATTGGATACATACTGATAATCTGCTAAATTCTTCTGACCTGCCCACATTATATGGTACTTGCCATTTTTTTTCATGGATACACCCACCCTTTTTGAGATGCGGTTGTCCATACCAGTGAATCTGATGTAGTAGACACCTCTCACTGGTGCTGTGAAGGCCCCTGTAACTGGGCTGTAGGCATTACCAATGTTAGTGATGACATTGTTGTACACTAGTGTGACAACAGTATTGAAAGGTCCCACTGGACGGCCTAAAGCAGCAGAGAAGGCTACCTTTGGTCTGTCTGTGTTCTCTCTCTTCAGCTCATCCACCTCCTGCTCAATGGAACTCAGTCTGGCCTCCAGTTTGAACAGCTCTGCATCTTGGTCTTGGTTCTTCGCCTCGACGCGTGCCAGTCGAGTCCACAACTTTGCATTCTCTCTCTTCAGCTCCTCCACCTTCCCCTTCCTGGCATTCAGTCCCTCCCCCATGGTGGACAGCTCTGCTGCTTGTGACACGTTCTCTCTCTTCAGTTCTTCAACTGTGTTCTTGTGGAACTCCACTCTCGGTTCCACCATCATGTCTCTCAGAGCTCTCAGCTCAGCCCAGTTATCAGGTTGGGTGGTCTCTGTAGTGTCATTCTCTCTGACCTCTCCACTCTCTTGCTGAGCCCATGTTCCAGACAGACAGAACAGCAACACCAGCACAGCTACAGCCCCCCTCATTCTGAAACAGCAGGCCTTTTCAGAGTATTTAGTCAATGAAGCTCAGTCCCCCACTTTATATACACATCAGAGGTGGCTGGTGGGAGGATATTTATTGGAGGACAGGCTCATTATAATGGCTGGAATGGAATTAATAGACTGGACTCAAACACATGGAAACCATTTGTTTGATGTGTTTGATTCCTGTCCATTTATTCAATGTCAAGCATTTCAATGAGCCTATCCTATGATATCTCCTCCCACCAGCCACAACTGATAAACATTGGCCTTGGTGGACTAATACATAGGCACTTTAACAGGTGTCCTCAGCACATTTAGAGAACATAGCCAAGGACAGGTAAACATTAATGAAATCTGGGGTTGTTTAAGGCTACAGTACTTCTTCCTCCTCCTCCTTTTATTCCTTCTCCTCCTCCTTCTCCTCCTCTTCTTCCTTCTCCTCCTGCTCCTCACCCTTCTCCTCCTCTTCTTCCTTCTTCTCCTGCTCCACCTCCTTCTTCTTCTCCTGCTCCTCCTCCTCCTTCTCCTGCTCCTCCTCCTTCTCCTCCTCTTCTTCCTTCTTCTCCTGCTACTCTCTCCTTTTTCTTCTTCACCTGCTTCACCTCGTCCTGCTCCTCCTCCTCCTCCTCCTCCTCCTGCTCCTCCTCCTTGTGTGTGTGTCTGGGGCCTGTGCGTGCCTGCATGCTTTCGTACGTACACGTGTGTGTGTGCTCGTCAATATGTGTGTACTGGCTGGCCCTGCTTGTGTGAGATACTTCTTGCTCCAGTAAGAGGGTGGCAGCTCTTGACTAAAAACGCCTCTTGCCAGTCTAACAAACCAGGGATCCAATCGTCACACACACCTCCTTAGCCGTGTTTTTGGAGAGCCCACGTCAATCGTTTGAGCACACACGCACACGGATAGACACACGGAAACACAAACGCTTCCTTAGCCGTGTCTTTTGAGAGCCCACGCCAATCGTCTGAAAATCAACAAATGTTCCTTTTTCCATCAGAGCGTAGGAGAAAACACTTCCTCTCTTCTAGGCTTATCTGAGTCCCATTATCTCCAAACAGAGACACATAGACGCTCCCGGCCGCTCCGCTATCCCAATAGCTTTTCTACTGGCACCTGATTGAATTTTCCTTCCTGAGACGACTACTTTTGAGAATGAGAGGGCTAATGCACTGAGACTCAGTCATGCAAAAAATATACTTTTGTATGAAGTATCCACTTGTGCACACAGTACACGCACAGAACGAGAGATGAAGATTGATACGTTAGGCTTTACTGCAATCTCAGTGACAGTGTGACCAGCAAACGGTGTGGGCCCAATTCGAGCTATAATATTGGCCCCACATAGGCTGCCAAAATTGGACCGATGCGCCTTTGCATATTGGCTCCATGTTGGCCCCAAGGGCAGCCCTCACTTCCCTTGAAATAAGCCCACCGTTTTGGATTGGCGGCCCGTTACATTGTATCAGAAAGACAACAAAGTTGTTTCTATCATATACTGTGTATATACACTGAGTGTACAAAACATTAAGAACACCTGCTCTTTCTATGGTATAGACTGACCAAGTGAATCCAGGTGAAAGCTATGATCTCCCTTATTGATCTCCCTTATGTTCCATTGTGAAAACATGTTACTATTGATGTTCCCAAATAGATTTCACTTGGTTTCCCAAATTAAGCACTGGGTAGCTGCAGGAACCGGGTTGGAGAGCCCATGGTATAAAGAGTTTGGGCGGAATATCACCTGTGGTGCAGTGAAATCACCGGAGTAGCCTACCCAACATGAGTGAATAACATATAAGTGGGAAAGTGTTCTCCATTCACTATTCCAGTGCATATGGATGACATGTATTTTTCCCCCTGCCCCCATTCCTGCCCATTTGATAATGGGCCATTCTAAATCAAAACTAATTTTACATATTAGTAAAGACAAGATTAAATTGAGAATAGTCTGATGGGTGAAAATATGATCACTTGATGAGAGAACAGCTGTACAGCCTGAGGCAAGGAACAGAGCGCAAGATTTCTATTGCGACTTTCTCAAATCATCAATAGCAGCCCAAATATATTTTGCTTTCTAATGCATTCTAAGGTTTGTATCATTGCCAAAGTTGCCAAATAACTCTAAATCTAGCATATAGGACCTGTTTCAAATGATCACTTTTATGCTCAACATAGGCACTTCATATGCGAGCACGAGCTCCTGAATGGGAAAAATATCCATTCTATTCTTTTAACTATAAAATCATATAATATAAATAATGGCATTGGACTGATAAGCATATCTTGTCTGCTAAATTAATAAGCTCACAGCCTGTGGCATGGCGCATAGCCAGATAACATACAGTAGGTCAACTCATATTGTCACGGTTGTCGTAAGGATTTGACCAAAACGCAGCTGGAATATGTATACTCATCTTCTTTTTATTTTGAAGAAGGAGAAACAAATAAATACATATACAAAAAAGAACAGTCCTGTCAGGTGCACAAACACTAAACAAGGAACAACTACCAACAAAATCCCACAGAAAAACACCCCTCTTAAATAGGACCTTCAATTAGAAGCAACTAGGAGCAGCTGCTTCCAATTGAAGGTCAACCCCATAAACTAAACATAGAACAAGACATACTAGATAAACATAGAAATATACTAACATAGAACATAGCCCAACAAACCCCGAAACACTCTAAACAAACACCCCTCTCAAAACAGAACATAGCCCAACAAACCCCGAAACACTCTAAACAAACACCCCTCTTAAAACAGAACATAGCCCAACAAACCCCGAAACACTCTAAACAAACACCCCTCTTAAAACAGAACATAGCCCAACAAACCCCGAAACACTCTAAACAAACACACCCCTGCCACGTCCTGACCAAACTACAAAAACAAATAACCCCTTTACTGGTCAGGACGTGACACATATTCTGTTCTTCTGAAATACATTTTCTTCATATCATGTTTCTTTAGACCTGCCTAAAATAAATAATAGATTTATTGTGATGGTTTATATTAAATTGATTTATTAGACTTGTTTAAATGTAGATGTTCCAAAGGCACACATCAGAGGCTTGTATGAGTGGAGCCTGGAGATGCTAAACATGTTAATTAATGGTCAATTACCATGAGACGGGCAGTCTTTTGCATGACAATAACCAGCTGACAAGATGTCATGACCGCCACAGCCCTAGCGCAGGCGCACCGGTGTGTGTCAAGAACTGCAACGCGGCTGTGTTTTTCATGATCAACAGTTTGTGTCAAGCTGCCGAGTTTTTCAGCACCACCCAAAAGACATCCAGCCAACTTGACACAACTGTGGGAAGCATTGGAGTCAACATGGGCCAGCGTCCCTGTGGTATGCTTCCGACACTTTGTAGAGTCCATGCCCCGATGAATTGAGGCTGGTCTGAGGGCAAAAGGGGGTGCAACTCAACAGTAGGAAGGTGTTCCTAATGCTTTGTACACTAAGCATATATTTCTCTCAAGACTGCAGGTAACAAATGTAGCTGAGTTCAAACTAACATGCCTTCAGTGTTTCTAGTGGCATTCCTCCCTCTCACCCTTGTATCATGCATGCCTCCTGCCAAAGATATCTCATGCAGTGTGACTTAGGAATTCAAATGGTGAAGTTATCAGCTAGCTATGAGTTGATATGAGAATTGGGCCATTTTGACCCAATCACCTAAGATAGGTGTGCAGTCAATATAATATACTGTAGGCATAAGCTTAAAAGGGGTTTGTTACTTTGCAATCTTTGGGAAAGATTAGTATTGGTGAGTCTAACAAGAAATCTCAAACCTGACCCTAACCTGTGTCCTGTGTAATTGCTCTGTTTCAAGCCATTTGTGGGTTTCAGTACCGTAATGTTTGCACCTTCCTACCACCAGGGTGCAGGGTACTGTATTTACCAGTGAGAACCAAGAGGGGCCTAGCTTTGTTCCTGCTCCAGAAGACTACTGAGTGGGAAGGACTGCATTCTGGTCTACTAGGCCCTCTGCACCTCCATCTCCCCTGAAGTACTAGCACCATGTCCTATTCCCAATTCAGTAGTTGCCTTCAGGTTTGTCCTACATGACTGGGAAATGCCCAGAAGTAATGAATACGCCAGGGACGTATTCATTACGGAAACAGTTTACCATTTAAGAACCAAACAGAAGCATACAGAAAAAAACAAGTTTCTATTGGAAAATTCAGTTGGGTCCCTCCCTGTTTCGTTCCGCTTGCTTCCGTTTAACAAATGTTTTGCAACACAATCGGTGTAATGAATACGCCCCTGGTTTGCATCCCAATATTGTGTTCATTGTTTCACAGCCCATTAAGTAATGGGTTGAAATTACAGAGAGAGCCCAGGGCAGCTGAGTCAAAGTAGAAACCAGATTTGGGGTAAGTAACTTCTGATCTGATGTTCAAGGGTTCTTGTCAGTTGTAAGAAATAATAGCGGATACATTACGTGAAAATAGACAAAAAATAAATGACAAAATAATGACCAAATAGCAAAGTTGGGTCGGTGCTTGAAAAACGTCTGCCATCCAGTACGGCACCATCTTTGGCAGTACAGACATACTTTTGTAAGGACCCAGGTGAGGAGGGACACAATTTTGTTGGCCGTCAGGTTATGTAGCATCAGTGATACACTCCATGACCAAAAGTATCTGGACACCTGTTCGTTGAAATCTCTTTCCAAAATCATGGGCATTAATATGAGGTTGATCCCCCTTTTGTTGCTATAACAGTCTCCACTCTTCTGGGAAGGCTTTCCACTAGATGTTGGAACATTGCTGCAGGGACTTGCTTCCGTTAAGCCACAAGAGCATTAGTGAGGATGGGCACTGATGTTTGGCGATTAGCCCTGGCTTGCTGTCTGCATTCCAATTCATCCCAAAGGTGTTCAATTGGGTTGAGGTCAGGGCTCTGTGCAGGCCAGTCATGTTCTTCCACACTGATCTCGACAAACCATTTCTGTATGGACCTCACCTTGTGCACCGGGGCATTGTCATGCTGAAACAGGAAAAGGCCTTCCCCAAACTGTTGCCACAAAGCTGAAAGCCCAGAATCGTCTAGAATGTCATTGTATGCTTTAGCGTTAAGATTTTCCTTCACTAAAACTAAGGGGCCTAGCCCGAACCATGAAAAACAGCCCAGAGACCATTATTTCTCCTCCACCTAACTTTACAGTTGGCACTATGCGTTTGGGCAGGTAATGTTCTGCTGGCTTCTGCCAAACCCAGATTAGTCAGTCAGACTGTCAGATGGCGGAGAGCTTTTCACCATTCCAGCCGTCGCTTGGCGTTGCGCATCATGAACTTAGGCTTGTGTGCAGCTGCTCAGCCATGGAAACCCATTTCATGAAGTTCCCGACGAACAGTTCTTGTGCCAAAGTTGCTTCCATAGGCAGTTTGGAACTCGGTTGTGAGTGTTGCTACCGAGGACAGACAATTTTTTCAGCACTCGGCGGTCCCGTTTTGTGAGCTTGTGTGGCCTACTACGTCGCGGCTGAGCCGTTGTTTCCACTTCACAATAACAGCACTTACAGTTGACCGGGGCAGCTCTAGCAGGGCAGAAATTTGAAAAACTGACTTGTTGGAAAGGTGGCATGTTGAAAGTCACTGAGCTCTTCGGTTAGGCCATTCTACTGCAAATGTTTTTCTGTGGAGATTGCATGACTGTGTGCTCGATTTTATACATCAGTCGGGTGTGGCTGAAATAGCTGAATCCACTAATTTGAAGGGTTGTCCACATACTTTTGTATATATTGATTCCTTTCTAATGACTATGCTATCTAACTAGCTATGGCTCCTTACAGAATCAAGTTATCTAGCTAGCTAGCTTAAAAATTGCTTGCAAAATACCTTTACTTCATCGATAGCTAGTATCAGACTACAACAGAGTTACAAACTCTTAATAACAATGACTTGGACAATAGCTTCCAAGAACCTATTACAACAGAGAAAAAAGCTTGCTACCTAGCCAGAAAAGAAAGACATTTAAACATGACAGCTAACAGCCAGGCTTCTTTGGTGGTCATTGCGCAATCAGTCAGTGGTAACCTGGTAACGCACGTCATGATTGACAGGTGGTTGCGCCCAACAACACAGCCAATGTGAGCTGTCACTAACCAACCAACGTAGAGTATGCTGGTCTATGAAAACCTAATTTGATAGGTTAGAAGAAACAGGTCCCTCCTCCCAAAGCTCCTTCTCACCATCTCTCTCCTTTCTTGCAAATCGCACATCTACAAAAAATGTTGGCGCAGTAGGGCGCTAAAGCACTGCCAAAAGTCTGAACGAGCGAAATTGACATGTACAGATGCAAGTTTGCGAAAGCAATTACAACTACAAATTATTCTTTCATGTTCATAATTCATCAGTCACACCCTTGCAAATTGTGTTTAAAACTATTCTACACGCTCAAATCATTGTCAAAGATTTAACTTCAGAATTCCATTGATGTCTCTGTGATGGGTGAGAAGAGCGACTATTGGGTGTACCGATTCTTCCCATCATGGATTTAACAATGGTGGAAACCACATCCAGCAAATGCTTGCACCAATTAAATCAAATTTCAATTTCATTTTATATTTTTTTAATTATATTTTAACTTTTTTAAAACCTTTTCAATTTCAAATTTCTCATTTTCTCATTTTGATTGTGATGGTAAAGATGAAAATGACAAATTGAACCCCTAACCACATATCTCAGATTTTTTCGTGGTGAAAATAGTGACCTCATAGGCACCATTTTCACAACAAAATGCACTCTTTTGACCATTTTCTTATCTGAGCCTTAGGGTCAGTTTATACCTGGGCGACTCGGAAGAGTTAAGTACCGTTGCTTTTATGTGAATACATTTTGGAGCATGTCGGGAGTGAGTTGGTCGAAATTCTCTCGGAGAGTCTGATCTTCTCGTCGGTTCGACCTCCTATGACAATAGCAAATCACAAGCCAATCACCACAGAGCCCAAGGGTGTTCCCAAATCATAGCACATCTCAGTATGGATTGAGCCCAGTGCAAACAATGAATGTATCATCTCATCAGCTGGTAACTTTTTTCCTGCTTTGACAGGTAACTTTGCTGCAACATAGCCTGCATAGCCTATAAACACAATGAGACTGATGGAACACATCAAAACGTTTAGCTTAAAATGTTGACAAACTATTATTTTTTCACATTTTATGGCAATACGCGCAAATGTTATTGTTATTTTGTTTATGAAAAGAGAGATCCAAAGATGCAATAACTAGCATGAGTTGCTAATATGTATGAAATGTATGCATTCACTACTGTAAGTCGCTCTGGATAAGAGCGTCTGCGAAATGACTAAAATGTAAAATGTAAAATGTAATATGACATAGGATTGTGCCTTTGACTGCTGAAAGAAAGTTTATTTGAAAACCAAGAGAACAGAAGAGAAATGCTTGTTTCAAATGGCATATGAGCAAGTGTTTATAAAATAATTCCCTCAACATTTCCATAGCATTTCCATAGCTATAGGTTACTTTGAAGCAAGGTAAGACATGGCTCATTATAATAAGTAAAACGTCCAGGTTACAAACATGTGCACAAGAGGTACTGTCCTTTCTCTCTGCTCTTGTGACCATTTGCTCTGAATGAGTAGCCTATGTTGACAGAATCAAGTGTTAACAAGCATTAAGCCCAATCAAAGCTCTAAAGTTTTAAATTGTTCTGTGACTTTTTTCCCCGCACTATCAGGACCACATTGGACTGATGTGAATTGCTTGTTGGGCCATGTGGTGGAGGCTTTACAATGAGTTGGTTCTGGCAGTGCTGGAACCGAATCTGACGGCTGTTTGCTGTGTATAATTTGAGCTTTAACCACAGTCTCTCTGAATCTGTTGGTGAAGACTCACTTCTGGCAACATGTTTTGTCCCCTAGTATCCCCTAAGGTGAATTCTGTCATAAATTACTGAAGATCAGCCACCCAGGGATTGATACTATGAGGACTAAATGGATAGCTTAATGTTTTAACCCTCTTCAAAGCCATTTACACACACAGTCTAACTCACACAATCAATAACGAGGAGAGACAAGGTCAATCACCAACTAGGATATTAACTTTATTAAAAACTTAACGATAAGGGAGCTGGTCACACCACCCACAAAGTGAATGGAGTGAGAGCCCACTGAGTGGAGTGAGCCTCTGAGTCATATAATATCTCAAGATAGGTGCAACCTCAGAGATGACATACAATGATTCATGACACTAACCCCACACATCCTGTGCCAGCACTTGGCCTCCAGTACAAAGAACTTGTTGTTTTGTTCAGTACTAAGAACATAAAAGGACATCTTTTGTTACTTAGTTATTGTTCATATTAGATACACATTCACCTATGGAAACAATGTTCCCTTCTGACCTCCTTTGCCCTTTTCTCTTTCTGATATTCTACACAGCAACAGGGACATGTGATAGACAAGCCTGGCTTCTCCCATCTCTGGGCCAAAGGTGACTCAGGCCCATATGAGGGAGGAAGTGCAGCCACCAACACCAGTCTGAAGAGAGACATATCAACAGTAATTAAAACATGTAAGCATATTCTGCAAATGAGACACCTTAACTGTGGCAATGTTACTGAGCTAATTCTGATTTCCCCCCCACAACAGTCACGCAAGCAATCGCACACAGAGAAACCCAGGCACCTACATCTTTATTAACCTCCACACTAGATCATCTCATGGAGGATTGGACGTATGAGGCCATGAGAGAGAAAAGGGAGGAGAGAAAATCATTGTTAAAATAAGAGCAAATAAGCCTCTGACACATTAGGCCTGGTTTGCATGTGTCGATGGTGGCTGGGCGACACAGGTGAGGGGAGTGAGTATTAGAGCAATTCGATGAGACAGCAGTATCCCCGCTCCTCGGCGTTCTTAATTGGCTTTAGTGCGTGTTTTGGCGCCGTCTGTGGCCGGTCTTAGTTTAATTAGTCTCCCTGATTACTCATCTACATCTCCCTGGAAAAGTGATACTATGAGAGGGGGGCCAAGAGGAGGAGGCGGGGAGCGAGGGAGGAGAGAGGAGCAATGGATAAGTGGTCAGGAGGTTAGAGAGGAAGTTTGGCGTCGTGAATGTGTGAAGAGGTGTGTTTATCCTCCAATCAGATTTGGAGTTTGGAGGGCCGTGTTCTTCCGCCACCCCTCAGTATTTGGCTGACATCCTCACACACACACACACACACACACACACACACACACACACACACACACACACACACACACACACACACACACACACACACACATACACACACACACACACACACACACACACACACACACGCAGCTTTGTTTTTAGGACTTTTTGAAAAGTAAAAATGTATTCCCATTAAAAATCCTATTTTCCCTAACCCTGAACCTAACCCTAACACTAACCTTAACCCCAAACCCGTAACCCTAAGTCCTAAACCCTAACCTTAACCTTAACCCCAAACCCTGAACCTAACCCTTAAGCCTAAAATAGCAATTTAACAAATTCAGGACTTGTTCTTGTTTTCCTACCTTGTCAGGACATTCTGGTCCTGATAAGGTAGGACAACATGTACACACACACAAACCCCACATGAGAAAATACTACTGTTTAGAATACTACACTACTTACTATAGAATGATGTAGTAAACTGTAGTATACTGTAGAATACTATACTACACATTGCAGTATCCCTCAATCATGTGTAGTATTATCATAGAATTGTGTAGTATACTTTAGAAAACCACAGTAAATACTACAGTAACGTCTGCAAAAACACTACAGTGCGCAAATACACCACAGTAATTACTATAGTATATACTACAGTATTTAATGTGCATATACCCTGCCCATTTCCCTCCCCATATTGAAATTTGTGCCACCCCTAAGTGAGAAACCTACATGCCAAGTATAGACCATATATTGTGATCTCTACAGGTTACTACTATCTGTTCAGACTGCAGTTCTACCTACCTACCTACCTACCTACCTACCTACTTACTTACTTACTTACCTACAGTTTAAGTCGGAAGTTTACATACATCTAAGCCAAATACATTTAAACTCAGTTTTTCACAATTCCTGACATTTAATGCTAGTAAAAATTCCCTGTCTTAGGTCAGTTAGGATCACCACTTTATTTTAACAATGTGAAATATCAGAATAATAGTAGAGAGAATGATTTATTTCATCTTTTATATCTTTCATCACATTCCCAGTGGGTCAGAAGTTTACATACACTCAATTAGCATTTGGTAGCATTGCCTTTAAATTGTTTAACTTGGGTCAAACGTTTCGGGTAGTCTTCCACAAGCTTCCCACAATAAGTTGGGTGAATTTTGGCCCATTCCTCCTGACAGAGCTGGTGTAACTGAGTCAGGTTTGTAGGCCTCCTTGCTCGCACACGCTTTTTCAGATCTGCCCACAAATGTTCTATGGGATTGAGATCAGGGCTTTGTGATGGCCACTCCAATACCTTGACTTTGTTGTCCTTAAGCCGTTTTGCCACAACTTTGGAAGTATGCTTGGGGTCATTGTCCATTTGGAAGACCCATTTGCGACCAAGCTTTAACTTCCTGACTGATGTCTTGAGCTGTTGCTTCAATACATCCACATAATTTCCTGCCTCATGATGCCATCTATTTTGTGAAGTGCACCAGTCCCTCCTGCAGCAAAGCACCCCCAAAACATGATGCTGCCACCTCCGTGCTTCACAGTTGGGATGGTGTTCTTCGGCTTGCAAGCATCCCCCTTTTTCCTCCAAACATAACGATGGTCATTATAGCCAAGCAGTTATTTTTTTGTTTCATCAGACCAGAGGACATTTCTCCAAACAATACGATCTTTGTCCCCATGTGCAGTTGCAAACCGTAGTCTGTTTTTTATGTGGTTTTGGAGCAGAGATTTCTTCCTTGCTGAGCGGCCTTTCAGGCTATGTCGACATAGGACTCGTTTTACTGTGGATATAGATACTTTTGTACCTGTTTTCTCCAGCATCTTCACAAGGTTTTTGCTGTTGTTCTGGGATTGATTTGCACTTTTCGCACCAAGGTACGTTCATCTCTAGGAGATAGAACATGTCTCCTTCCTGAGCAGTATGATGGCTGCGTGGTCCCATGGTGTTTATACTTGCGTACTATTGTTTGTACAGATGAATGTGGTACCTTCAGGTGTTTGGAAATTGCTCCCAAGGATGAACCAGACTTGTGAAGGTCTACAATTTTTTTTCTGAGGTCTTGGCTGATTTCTTTAGATTTTCCCATGATGTCAAGCAAAGAGGCACTGAGTTTGAAGGTAGGCCTTGAAATACATCCACAGGTACACCTCCAATTGACTCAAATGATGTCAATTAGCCTATCAAATGCTTCTAAAGCCATGACATAATTTTCTGGAATTTTCCAAGCTGTTTAAAGGCACCGTCAACTTAGTGTATGTAAACTTCTGACCCACTGGAATTGTGATACAGTGAATTATAAGTGAAATAATCTGTCTGTAAACAATTGTTGGAAAAATTACTTGTGTCATGCACAAAGTAGATGTCCTAACCGACTTGCCAAAACTATAGTTTGTTAACAAGAAATTTGTGGAGTGGTTGAAAAACGAGTTTTAATGACTCCAACCTAAGTGTATGTAAACGTCCGACTTCAACTGTACCTACCTACCTACAGGTCATGGGAAATTGCTCTTTGAGTATTTTGTCCAGTTGGTATCCTCAAAGAGAAAGCCCCCACTGGTATGTCAAAGATAATAAAACAAAAACACTATAGTAAATACTACAACCAGCAAAAACACTACAGTAATTACTATAGTATATACTACAGTTTTTTACTACAGTATTTATCTGTAAATACTACAGTATACTACAGTCATGTCGGCAAAAACAGTGCAGTGAATACTACAGTAAAGTCTGCAAGAATGCTATAATATTTATACCATATTATAAACTCTGTGGTTCGAGCCCTGAATGCTGATTGGTTGACAGACGTGGTATATCAGACCGTATACCACATGTCTTTTTACTGCTCTAATTACGTTGGTAACCAGTTCATAATAGCAAAAAATACACCTCGGGGGTTTGTGATATATGGCCAATATACCACGGCTACGGGCTGTGTCCAGGCACTCTGTGTTGCGTCGTGCATAAGAACAGCCCTTCTCCGTGGTATATTGGTCATATACCACACCCCACGTGCCTTATTGCTCAAGTATACTATAGTATTTTTTCATGTGGGACACCCACACACACCCAATGCACCCTCCTCCTACCAACACACACATTCTCTAGTCCCTCCCCATTATTTCAGTCTATTATCATACCCCTAAAGCAGGTAGTTCATCCCAGAACCATGCCTCAGCATCCCTCTCTCTCCGTGTAAAACAGCACTGATGTTATTTACTGACCCTCTACTGGAAGGAGAGGAGCTGTTGTTTGCTGCAGAGGTCAGGGGCGCTTCACTCGCCCCGCATGCCCCGAAGACATGAACACACACACACACATACATACATAAACTCTCTCACACACACATGCACACACACACACCCCGCTACATAAGCCAGGTTCTGCCCGGAATACCAAGTAGAGAGACTACAGAGAGGGATAGAAGACCTGCCTGCTTACCTTTGTGATGCTGTATGACCACACTGTAGCCAGGCTGAAGACACAGTACCATGCTTACCCCTGGTGGTAGCTATTGAGAACTGCAACACTAACAGGTTCCAGTCTCCATAGGCCTACAGCAAGAGAGGTGTGTTTCCGAAAGAATAGATGTTAGGAAGTGCTTAATTTGTAAATCGGGAGGTGCCGGAAGAAAAAGTAAGCGCGGGGAGGGGGGTGACCTGGGGGGCTCTGAGGCTTGAAAAATATAACTTTATAATAAAGCATTGGATGCATATCATAGCATTTGCATAGTGGAATAGAGCAGTAGAGTAGAGGCACATGCAGATCCCAGCTAGCACAGTGGATCTGGGCAGATTCCGGTTGAGAGTCGGGGGACTCGGCTGAGAGTCAGACTCGGCCGACGTGATGTGGCCCGAGTCTGGCCCACCTTCGGCAGTATTACATATGGCTAGGATTCGGGGATTGAGCTCGGGCCAGTTCCGGTGTGAGTTATCTGGCCCAAATGTATTACTAGGGGCTCGGGCCAGTTCCGGTGTGAGTTATCTGGCCCAAATGTATTACTTGGGACTCGGGCCGAATGAGGCTACTCTCTGGCAGATGATTACACAGGTTTCTTTACATAATTAACATTTCATTGTTTATTTATTTTTACAAATATTTTCTCATTGTTTCTGTGATCAAAAAATAAAATTAACATTTCAATTCAATTATTTAAGAGTCTTTCCTGTTTAAGTAGTATTTTAGTATTTTGATACTTAAAAAACTTTGTGGATGGGGCCTCCTGAGTGGCACAGTGGCCTATGACACTGCATTTCAGTGCAAGCTGCATTGCTACAGACACTGGTTCGATACCCTTCTGTGTCGCAGCCAGCATACATTTATTTAAATTTGCATCGGGCCACTTCTGGGGGATTCTTGTTAGATGCCGGCAAAGTCGGCTGAGTTCCGGTTGACGGAAACAGCCCAATGTACTTGAGCTGATTCTGGGCAGTCATTCATTTTGATTCCGGGCCGAGTCCAACACCCGATTCCTGGCCGATTCAATCAGTTCCGCCCCCCCGGAAGAGGGCCTCTTCTGGGCCGATTCCTCATTGCTAGCTTGGAAGATTTTGGGGAATTTTCACAAGGGGAATTTCTTGGTATCCATGTGGTCAGATTTTTTTTGTTGCCTTTTCCAAAGGCATTTCATGCAATTCTACATCCTTTGCATGACTAGAGACTTTTGCAGAATCTCTTTTAGTACCGTACAAATGATGAAATTACAGGCTACATACAGTGGGGGAAAAAGTATTTGATCCCCTGCTGATTTTGGACGTTTGCCCACTTACAAAGAAATGATCAGTCTATAATTTTAATCGTAGGTTTATTTGAACAGTGAGACAGAATAACAACAAAAAAATCCAGAAAAACGCATGTCAAAAATGTTATAAAATGATTTGCATTTTAATGAGGGAAATAAGTATTTGACCCCTCCGCAAAACATGACTTAGTACATGGTGGCAAAACCCTTGTTGGCAATCACAGAGGTCAGACGTTTCTTGTAGTTGGCCACCAGGTTTGCACACATCTCAGGAGGGATTTTGTCCCACTCCTCTTTGTAGATCTTCTCCAAGTCATTAAGGTTTCAAGGCTGATGTTTGGCAACTCGAACCTTCAGCTCCCTCCACAGATTTTCTTTGGTATTAAGGTCTGGAGACTGGCTAGGCCACTCCAGGACCTTAATGTGCTTCTTCTTGAGCCACTCCTTTGTTGCCTTGGCCGTGTGTTTTGGGTCATTGTCATGCTGGAATACCTATCCACGACCCATTTTCAATGCCCTGGCTGAGGGAAGGAGGTTCTCACCCAAGATTTGACAGTACATGGCCCCTGTCAAATGATGCGGTGAAGTTGTCCTGTCCCCTTAGCAGAAAAACACCCCCAAAGCATAATGTTTCCATCTCCATGTTTGACGGTGGAGATGGTGTTCTTGGGGTCATAGGCAGCATTCCTCCTCCTCCAAACACGCCGAGTTGAGTTGATGCCAAAGAGCTCCATTTTGGTCTCATCTGACCACAACACTTTCACCCAGTTGTCCTCTGAATCATTCAGATGTTCATTGGCAAACTTCAGACGGGCATGTATATGTATATGTATTCTTGAGTAGGGGGACCTTGCGGGCGCTGCAGGATTTCAGTCCTTCACGGCGTAGTGTGTTACCAATTGTTTTCTTGGTGACTATGGTCCCAGCTGCCTTGAGATCATTTACAAGATCTTCCCGTGTAGTTCTGGGCTGATTCCTCACCGTTCTCATGATCATTGCAACCCCACGAGGTGAGATCTTGCATGGAGCCCCAGGCCGAGGGATATTGACAGTTCTTTTGTGTTTCTTCCATTTGCAAATAATCGCACCAAATGTTGTCACCTTCTCACCAAGCTGCTTGGCGATGGTCTTGTAGCCCATTCCAGCCTTGTGTAGGTCTACAATCTTGTCCCTGACATCCTTGGAGAGCTCTTTGGTCTTGGCCATGGTGGAGGGTTTGGAATCTGATTGATTGATTGCTTCTGTGGACAGGTGTCTTTTATACAGGTAACAAGCTGAGATTAGGAGCACTCCCTTTAAGAGTGTGCTCCTAATCGCAGCTCGTTACCTGTATAAAAGACACCTGGGAGCCAGAAGTCTTTCTGATTGAGAGGGGGTCAAATACTTATTTCCCTCATTAAAATGCAAATCAATTTATAACATTTTTGACATGAGTTTTTCTCTATATTTTTGTTGTTATTCTGTCTCTCACTGTTCAAATAAACCTACCATTAAAATTATAGACTGATCCTTTCTTTATCAGTGGGCAAACGTACAAAATCAGCAGGGGATCAAATACTTTTTTCCCCCACTGTAGCACTGACAAACTGCTAATCTGAGATCAATAAAAACAACTTCTTCTTGAATCACTCAGTAGCATAGGCCTAGGTGTGTGGAGACTTATATTGTACAATATGATGAGCAACTTCTTGTCCTAAAATGGTTTCCAGTTTCACTGACTCACCCAATGATGCGCAGCTCACTCACTGGCGATGATCGATGCACTCCTGCCAAAAGGATATCTCTTGACTTGTTATGCTTTGTGAAACAATGCTGATTGCCCAATAGGCCTATTTGGAAGTTTATAAAATATTTTGGTAGCCTACAGACAGATTAGTCTTCTCTTTTCAACAGGAGTCATTTGCTTTCCAACCTGTATTTTCCTGCGATTGTATTTGAAATATTGCGAAAGGCCTGTTTTGGCTGCATGCTTTTTGTTCACTGACAGAATGGCTGTTTGTTTCAGACTGTAGGCTATGCCTTGTAATTGGGCTACACAGAATCCATAGCTAGACAATTTTTTTCAAATAAGATATTGATCCTCTGTGGCTAAATTATAGGCTTACTCCTGGTGAATTATTACATTTATTTATGAACAGAAATAAGTAATTCTTAAACTTTGTCAAATGCATTTCTATTTATCAGGAGTGCTACAGCACCTCCAGCCCCCTTCCTGTGGCAATGATTTTACAAGGAAATAAAATATGAAGTGCACCACTAGAGAAATGAGTGTTGCAGGCTCATGTCTATCAGAGCGGAGAAAGGGAGAAAGATCATAGAATCTCATTCTAGTTCCGTGAGAGATACAGGCATGGTTCTCTCTTTCACCACAGCAATGGCCATCTAGTCCTTTCAGATACTGAACAAAAACATAAACACAACATGTAAAGTGTTGGTTCCATGTTTCATGAGCTGAAATAGAAGATCCCAGAAATGTTCCATACAGACAAAAAGCTTATTTCTCTACAATGTTGAGCATAAATTTGTTTACATCCCTGTTAGTGAACATTTCTCCTTTCCAAAGATAATCCATCCACCTGACAGATGTAGCATATCAAGAAGCTGTTTAAACAGCATGATCATTACACAGGTGCACCTTATACTGGAGACAATAAAAGACCACTCTAAAATGTGCAGTTTTGTCACACAACACAATGCCACAGGGAGTGAGGGAGCGTGCAATTGGCCTGAACACTGCAAGAATGTCCACCAGAGCTGTTGCCAGAGAATTTTATGTTAATATCTCAACGTCGTTTTAGAGAATTTGGCAGTACGTCCCAAGACCAGGACCTCCACATCCGGTTTCAACTATACCGGGCAGATGGCAGTCATGTGGGAGAGCGGTTTGCTGATGCCAGCATTGTGAACAGAGTGCCCCATGGTGGGGTTATGGTATGGGCAGGCAGGCATAAGCTACGGACAACGAACACAATTGCATTTTATTGATGGCAATTTGAATGCACAGAGATACCGTTACGAGATCCTGAGGCCCATTGTCCTGCCATTCATCCACCGCAATCACCTCATGTTTCAGTATTATAATGCACAGCCCCATGTCGTAAGGATCTGTACACAATTCCTGGAGTCTAAAAATGTCTCGCATAATCACCAAACATGTCACCCATTGAGCTTTTTTGGGGATGCTCTGGATCGATGAGTACGACAGCATGTTCCAGTTCCTGCCAATGTCCAGCAACTTTGCACAGCCAATGAAGAGGACTGGGACAACATTCAACAGGCCACAATCAACAGCCTGATCGACTCTATGCGAAGGAGATGTGTTATGCTGCATGAGGCAAATAGTGGTTACACCAGATAATGACTGGTTTTCTGATCCACACCCCTACCTTTTTTAAGGTGTCTGTGACCAACAGATGCATATCTGTATTCCCAATCCTGTTAAATCCATAGATTAGGGCCTAATTTATTTATTTAAATCCAAGATGGCGTAGCAGCAAGACGTGTTTGTTTTTGTCCCATGTAAATATTTGTTTTTGTTTTTCTGCTCTTTTGCACACCAGTATTCTACTTGCACATCCTCATCTATACATCTATCACTCCAGTGTTAATTGCTAAATTGTAATTACTTTGCCACTATGGCCTATTTATTGCCTTACCTCCTTACTTCATTTGCACACACTGTATACAGATTTTCTATTGTGTTATTGATTGTACATTTGTTTATCCCATGTGTAACTCTGTGTTGTTGTTTTTGTCGCACTGCTTTGCTTTATCTTGGCCAGGTCGCAGTTGTAAACTGGCCTACCTTGTTAAATAAAGGTGAAATATTGACTGATTTCCTTATATGAACTGTAACTCAGTAAAATCTTTGAAATTGTTGCATGTTGTGTTTATATTTTTGATCAGTACCATAGGTGTTAGCATTTTATTCAGGAAGTGGGCATTAGTGTGTTTAACCCCTTCCCTCCCTTTCCTGTGTATGTCTATAGGTACCAGTCAGAGGGCATGTGTACTGACCTGAGGAAGTTCATTGACAGGCCCAGCCACTACC
The DNA here is from genome assembly GCF_901001165.1 of Salmo trutta. Lineage (NCBI taxonomy): Eukaryota > Metazoa > Chordata > Actinopteri > Salmoniformes > Salmonidae > Salmo > Salmo trutta. Next base: position 48,690,626 of record NC_042961.1, on the reverse strand, counting down.
TCACTCTGCCTCCAGAGCTCAAGACTGCCATCGCCTACATTGCTGAGCAGCTACAGGCTGAAAAGGACTTTGCTGCTGTGAGTATATGACACAAATGAGACCAATGGGCTGGGCTGGGTAGTACGTAGCCATGGTAGTCGATCACATGTTCCCGTGGATCTTCGTGGTCTTCACCATTGTGGGAACCCTGGGTATCTTCGCCGACGCCAGCTTCAACCATACCCCCAGCGACCCCTTCAAGTACTCCTAACGTGGGACTGACACACACACACATGCACACACATATTACACATTTACCAGTAAATCTATATATTTACTGTAACACATACATGAAAACACACACTCAAAAGACACCCAACTTACTTCATCAAATCCACTGAAGCTTACCTTGACAGTTGCCTCCAGCCTCCAAAGCACAGACATGTGTAGCTAGATCCTCATCCACACACTTTTCCTACCTCCAGCGATGCCTTGGATAACAGCTTCTGTACAGTATATGAGTAGCTACATGTATGTACTGTGAATGTGTCTCTTTTCTGTATCTGCTGTGCTGAAGTGTGACATTCCCAGGTTTTCCAGGACATCCCGGTTGGAAGACTCCTGGAATCAGGATGAAAGCAGGAATTCCGGCAATCATCCAACCGACAGAATCTCTTGAAAACCTGAGAATTTTGGGAAGGTTTACTGGAATTTGGCAACCCTAGACAAGACTGTAGTTGTAGTGTTACTACTGTATGTATTTATTGACATGTATTTGTTTGGTGTGAGAAGATAAAGACCATGAACATCACATAATATAAATTAAGTGCATGCATTTCATTACCAGTGTGAGAATTTGTGTTTAGAAAGCTATCGCGTGCTACCGATATATATGTACCTCAGGTAATCTGTTGTGTATTTTAGTCTGTGAGGGCTATTCTTGTATTCAGGAGTGGAATAGCATGTCCATACACACAAACACACACAAACACACGCACACTCTTTTCACCAGCTGTACCAACAACCTGAGGAATTTCCATTACTGTAGAAACCTGTGCCACACACAAACACACACACACATAGACACAAATACACACACACAAGCCTCCCTCCATCATTCTCTCTCTCCCTTTCTTTCTCGCTCTCTCACTATCTCACATACACACACCTGTCCGTTAAGCTTGTTGTGCTTTCATTTTTTAAATAAAGATCTAAGAACTAAATTCAAAGGCTCCATCTGTTGTCAGAATGTGATCCGTGTGCCGTGCGTAATAATAGAGAACACACACATAGGCCTCGTCACCTGCTGGACCAGCTCTATAAATAACATCGCACACTGGACACTGATCATCTGGGACCACTGCACACTACTGTACAGGCCTGGGCTTCCCTAAGGTGTGTGTGTGTGTGTGTGTGTGTGTGTGTGTGTGTGTGTGTGTGTGTGTGTGTGTGTGTGTGTGTGTGTGTGTGTGTGTGTCTGTGTGTGTGTGTGTGTGTGTGTGTCTGTGTGTGTGTGTGTGTGTGTGTGTCTGTGTGTGTGTGTGTCTGTGTGTGTGTGTGTGTGTGTGTGTGTGTGTGTGTGTTCTTCCAGTGTCTGTCTGCCAGCTGAAAATCATTGCCAGTGTGTGCTCTTCCAGTGTCTGCCTGCCAGCTGAAAGTCATTGCCAGTTTGTGTTCTTCCAGTCTCTGCCTGCCAGTTGTAAATCATTGCCAGTGTGTGTTCTTCCAGTGTCTGCCTGCCAGCTGAAAATCATTGCCAGTGTGTGTGTGCGTGCATGTAGGCTACCTTCCCCTCCCCCTCCGAAGCATGGCTGCAGCCGACTGACGTTATTACTCACATGATTTTTTATTAGAGAAGGATGGATTCACTTTTATATGCTAGTTAGGGATACTATAGTTATCACATTTCACATTGTATTTATTAACTACTATCTGCACTGCATGATTGGTTAAGTAATTTAATGTGGGCTATATGTAAAAACAAATGTATTTCAGAGAGGAAGGATATAAACCGGTTGGAACCGGTCAATAACTTTATTTTGCTGGTCGGAACAATGGAACGGAACGCAAAGAAATGGTTTTGTTCAGAACGAAACAATTGGAAAATTATTCTGGTTCTAACCCCTGCCTAAAACAGATTCTGGACATCAGAACAGTGATCACTAACCTCGATTTACATTTCTACTTCAACGAGTCGGTTCCTCTGGACGTTCTGCTTACTCCGGCCAGGCTCTAATCCCTAGGACTCGAAAGAGGATGCGGCGGTGAAAGAAAGGCAGGTGAGACGGTATCCTGATGAGACTACATCGGCGTGAAAATAGACAGCCATTAACCTTTATTCTATTGCAGTCACTGGAGAACAAACCGGATTAGCTCCGTTCGAGACTGTCCTACCAATTGGACCTGAAAAACTGTAATATTTCATGTTGCTCAGAGTCATAGCTGAACGAGGACATGGATAATATATTGTACATCCCTCTGCTTTTTCTATGCATCGTGAAGACCGGACGGCAGACTTGGGTAAGACGAAGGGAGGAGGGGTGTGTCTCTATGTTAACAACAGCTGGTCCACAATCTCTAATGTTATTTTAAGGAAGTCTCAAGTATGCATTCCGCATACAAGGCCCTCCTTCACCCTCCCTTTGACAAATCAGACGATAACTCTATCCTCCTGCTTCCTGCTTACAAGCAAAAACTCAAACAGGAAGTACCACTAACGCGCTCAATACAGAAGTGGTCCAATGAAGTGGATGCTAAGCTAGCACAGCTAGTACAGACTGGAATATGTTCTGGGATCCATCCGATAACATAGAGGAGTTTAAGACATCAGTCACCGGTTTCAAGTGTATGTACAATGCCGTCCCCACAGTGCATTCAGAAAGTATTCAAACTTCTTGAATTTTTCCACATTTTGTTACGTTATAGCCTTATTCTAAAATTGACTCAATAGTTTTTTTTCTTCATCAATCTACACACAATACCCTCTAATGACAAAGCAAAAACAGGTTTTTAGATTTTTTTGCAAATGTATTGATAGTACAAGACTGAAATATCACATTTACATAAGTATTCAGACCCTTTACTCAGTACTTTGTTGAAGCACCTTTGGCAGCAATTAGAGCCTCAATTCTTCTTGGGTATGACTCTACAAGCTTGACACACCTGTATTTGGGGAGTTTCTCCCATTCTTCTCTGCAGATTTTCTCAAGCTCTGTCAGGTTGAATCGGAAGCGTTGCTGCACAGCTACAGCACCAGTCAACAGTTTGGACACACTTACTCATTAAAGGATTTTTCTTTACTTTTACAATTTTCTACATCGTAGAATAATAGTTAAGACATCAAAACTATGAAATAACACATATGGAATCATGTAATAACCAAAAAAGTGTTAAACAAATATCTGAGATTCTTCAAAGTAGCCACCCTTTGCCTTGATGACAGCTTTGCACACTCTTGGCATTCTCTCAACCAGCTTGATGACGAATGCTTTTCCAACAGTTTTGAAGGAGTTCCCACATATGCTGAGCACTTGTTGGCTGCTTTTCCTTTACTCTGCGGTCCAACTCATCCCAAACCATCTCATTTGGGTTGAGGTCGGGTGATTGTGGTGGGCAGGTCATCTGATGCAGCACTCCATCACTCTCCTTCTTGGTCAAATAGCCCTTACACAGCCTGGAGGTGTGTTTTGTGTCATTGGCCTGTAGAAAACAAATAGATAGTCCCACTAAGCGCAAACCAGAAGGGATGGCGTATCACTGCAGAATGCTGTGGTAGCCATGCTGGTTAAGTGTGCCTTGAATTCTAAATACATTTCCACCGGTCTAATGTCCATTGCTCGTGTTTCTTTGCCCAAGGAAGTCTCTTCTTCTTATTGGTGTCCTTTAGTAGTGGTTTCTTTGCAGCAATTCAACCATGAAAGCCTGATTCACAGAGTCTCCTATAAACAGTTGATTTTGAGATGTGTCTGTTACTAGAACTCTAATGGCTGGTAACTCTAATGAACTTATCCTCTGCAGCAGAGGTAACTCTGGGTCTTTCTTTCCTGTGGCGGTCCTCATGAGAGCCAGTTTCATCATAGCGATTTATGGTTTTGCGACTGCACTTGATTATTTCGGACTTTCGTGTCGCACCTGCTTGGTTGAAATACGATTTTCATGTGTTTGTATGGTGGGGTGCTGTCCTCAGTTAATCGCATGGTTTGCTTTCACCGTAAAGCCTTTTTGAAATCTGACACGGTGGCTGGGTTAACAAGAAGTTAAGCTTTATTTTGGTGTATTGCACTAGCGATTTTATGAAAGTTAAATATTTCTAATAATTTAATTTGAATTTCACGCTCTGCAATTTCACCGGATGTTGTCGCTAGCAGAACATCTAGCCGTAACAGGTTAACCCAATCGAGATGGTTTGGGATGAGTTGGACCGCGGAGTGTAGGAAAAGCAGCCAACAAGTGCTCAGCATATGTGGGAACTCCTTCAAAACTGTTGGAAAAGCATTCGTCATGAAGCTGGTTGAGAGAATGCCAAGAGTGTGCAAAGCTGTCATCAAGGCAAAGGGTGGCTACTTTGAAGAATCTAAAATATAACATATATTTTGATTTGTTTAACACTTTTTTGGTTACTACATTATTACATATGTGTTATTTCATAGTTTTGATATCTTCACTATTATTCTACATTGTAGAAAATATTAAAAATAAAGAAAACCCTTGAATGAGTAGGTGTGTCCAAACTTTTGACTGGTACTGTTCTTACAGGAATTTGTCATTTTTTCAAACAAGCATCTTTATTTAATATCAATTAATTATTGCAATAATGAAGCCGTCAACCCCAAACCCCACACAACCCCAGCTTATCCTTAACAGACAATTTAAAGTTCTTATATAGCTGACACTAAAAATGCTTAGTCATGGCTGGTTCCACCCCTCCCATGCAAATCGGGGGACACCACAAGCCATTCTAGGTTCATCCTGGGGGACTCCAGTGCTAGCCTCCCTACACTGGCTTCCTGTTAAGGCAAGGGCTGATTTCAAGGTTTTACTGCTAACCTACAAAGCATTACATGGGCTTGCTCCTACCTATCTTTCCGATTTGGTCTTGCCGTACATACCTACACGTACGCTACGGTCACAAGATGCAGGCCTCCTAATTGTCCCTAGAATTTCTAAGCAAACGGCTGGAGGTAGGGCTTTCTCCTATAGAGCTCCGTTTTTATGGAATGGTCTGCCTACCCATGTGAGAGATGCAGACTCAGTCTCAACCTTTAAGTCTTTACTGAAGACTTATCTCTTCAGTAGGTCCTATGATTAAGTATAGTCTGGCCCAGGAGTGTGAAGGTGAACGAAAAGGCTGGAGCAACGAACCGCCCTTGCTGTCTCTGCCTTGCCGGTTCCCCTCTTTCCACTGGGATTCTCTACCTCTAACCCTATTACAGGGGCTGAGTCACTGGCTTACTGGTGTTCTTCCATGCCGTCCATGGGAGGGGTGCATCACTTGAGTGGGTTGAGTCACTGACGTGGTCTTCCTGTCTGGGTTGGCGCCCCCCCCCCCCCTTGGGTTGTGCCATGGCGGAGATCTTTGTGGGCTATACTCGGCCTTGTCTTAGGACGGTAAGTTGGTGGTTGTAGACATCCCTCTAGTGGTGTGGGGGCTGTGCTTTGGCAAAGTGGGTGGGGTTATATCCTGCCTGTTTGGCCCTGTCCGGGGGTATCATCGGATGGGGCCACAGTGTCTTCTGATCCCTCCTGTCTCAGCCTCCAGTATTTATGCTGCAGTAGTTTATGTGTCGGGGGGCTAGGGTCAGTCTGTTACATCTGGAGTATTTCTCTTGTCTTATCCGGTGTCCTGTGTGAATTTATATATGCTCTCTCTAATTCTCTCTTTCTCTCTTTCTTTCTTTCTCTCGGAGGACCTGAGCCCTAGGACCATGCCTCAGGACTACCTGGCATGATGACTCCTTGCTGTCCCCAGTCCACCTGGCCATGCTGCTGCTCCAGTTTTAACTGTTCTGCCTGCGGCTATGGAACCCTGACCTGTTCAACCGGACGTGCTTGTTGCACCCTCGACAACTACTATGATTATTATTATTTGACCATGCTGGTCATTTATGAACATTTTAACATCTTGACCATGTTCTGTTATAATATCCACCCGGCACAGCCAGAAGAGGACTGGCCACCCCTCATAGCCTGGTTCCTCTCTAGGTTTCTTCCTAGGTTTTTTGCCTTTCTAGGGAGTTTTTCCTAGGGAGTTTTTCCTAGCCACCGTGCTTCTTTCACATGCATTGCTTGCTCTTTGGGGTTTTAGGCTGGGTTTCTGTACAGCACTTTGAGATTTCAGCTGATGTGCGAAGGGCTATATAAATAAATTTGATTTGATTTGATTTGATCTGCACCCGGTGTTGTTTTAACCCCACACCGACTTAGTTTCCCAGATGCCAGGATGATTTTGAGTCAATGAGGGATTATGTTCTACTCTTCCAGGCTGTCTCTATCTCGGTTACACCCACCACATCTTGTCTATGGAATGCAGTCTTTAGATTTTATCACCAAGTCAACTGTCAGCTCAAGCCCCAGAGGCCCAACTCTTCCCACAGACACATGAGAGAGTACTCATCAAACCTTATTTGGCACATAAACAGTATTATAACATTGGGGTCTCACACACTGACACCCCAACACTCATACACACACACAAACACACACTACATACGCCCACACACACACATAACACGCGCACACATGCATACTGATGCCACTCAGACACACTCACACAGAGACACACACACTTTCACACTCACCATATTTAGAGAAAGTACTGTATATGAATGAGAATCATTGGAGAAACCACCCCAGCATACACAAGTAAAGGAGTGGACGTGAGCACTGTCTTCTTTATGTCCTGCAATAGGCAGTTTGTTTACGTTTTCAGTTCCTCATTCACCTCTGTGGTCAATGTCACCTGACTGAACTAGGTGAAATGTGTCATTGTCAACACACACAGCTGGGTATCCATCCATACAGGGATGAAACGGCACCCTATTCCGTATGGGCTCTAGTCAAAATAGGGTGCCATTTTGGGAATCACTCAGGGTGTCCGACGCAGTGGCATTATGGGACAGTGGGACACTGACTGACTGACTGACTGCTTGAGACACACACACACCCACTTTGTTTATATTGACAGTAGTGCAGTAGTATGAATGTACTACTGTTTATATTGACAGTAGTACAGTAGTATAAATGTATGGATAAACCACTTCTCAAATCTTTTTGGCTCTATAACAAAGAACAAACAGCAAAAACATTTACATGATCAAATACAAATCTTAGAATCAACTATTAAAGACTACCGGAACCCATTGGATTCTCCAATTACATTGAATGAACTACAGGACAAAATACAAACCCTCCAACCCAAAAAGGCCTGTGGGGTTGATGGTATCCTAAATGAAATGATAAAATATACAGACCACAAATTCCAATTGGTTGTACTTAAACTCTTTAACATCATTCTCAGCTCTGGCATCTTCCCCAATATTTGGAACCAAGGACTGATCAACCCAATCCACAAAAGTGGAGACAAATTTGACCCCAATAACTACCGGGAGATATGCGTCAGCAGCAATGTCATGTCCTGACCAGTAAAGGGGTTATTTGTTCTTATTAGTTTGGTCAGGATGTGGCAGGGGGTATTTGTTTTATGTGGTTCAGGGTGTGTTTGAGTATGTGTTCATGTAGAGGGGTATTTGATTTATTAGTCTGGGGTTTTTTGGTTAGTTATATGTTGTTAGTTCTATGTCTGTGCTAGGGTATTGTATTTCTATGTTTAGATATGGGGATTGGGGCCTTCAATTGGAGGCAGCTGTCTATCGTTGCCTCTGATTGAAGGTCCTATATTTAGGAGTGTGTTTGTTTTGGGAATTGTGGGAGATTGTTTCTTGTTTTGCTGTATGCCTGACGAGACTGTCTAGTTCGTTTGTTTTTTGTATATGTTGTTTGTGTTTTTCCTTCTTCACAAATAAAAAGAAGATGAGTATACATTTTCCCGCTGCGTTTTGGTCTACACCCTACGACACTTGTGACAGAACCTCCCACCTCCAACGGACCAAGCCGCAGAGAAAGGAGCAGCAGGTGGACTATCGGGAGTTTTGGACATGGGAGGAAATTCTGGACGGGGCTGGACCATGGCACCAGGCTGGGGAATACCATCGCCCACCGGAGGAGATAGAGGCAGCCAAGGCAGAGCGGCGCCAGTATGAGGCTATATATGCGCCGATAAGGAAGCAGGAGAGGCAGAGGTCACACGGGTAGTTTGGCTAGGGCAGGCAGTAGACCTGAGCCAACTATCCGTGATTATTATGGGGAACAGAGGATCAGAGGAGCACCATACTATGCGGAAGTGCGCACGATCTCGCCTATGTGCATGAACAGTCCGGTGAAAATGATTCCAGCCCCTTGCAAGTGCCATGCTCAAGTGAGCACTCAGGCCGTAGGGGTTGTATGCTCCAGACCGCCAGTAATGCTTCACGGCCCAGTGTATCCTGTTCTCGCTCCTCGCACTAGCCCTGAGGTGCGTGTCTCCAATCTGATACCTCCAGTACCAGCACCACGCACCAGGCTTCCAATGCATCAGCCCAGTCCAGTACGTCCTGTTCCCGCTCCTCGCACTAGCCTTGAGGTGCGTGTCTCCAGTCTGATACCTCCAGTACCAGCACCACGCACCAGGCTTCCAGTGCGTCAGCCCAGTCCAGTACATCGTTTTCCTGCTCCTCGCACTAGCCTTGAGGTGCGTGTCTCCAGTCTGATACCTCCAGTACCAGCACCACGCACCAGGCTTCCAGTGCATCAGCCCAGTCCAGTACATCCTGTTCCCGCTCCTCGCACTAGCCTTGAGGTGCGTGTCTCCAGTCTGATACCTCCAGTACCAGCCCCACGCATCAGGCTTCCAGTGCGTCAGCCCAGTCCCGAGCTTCCGACGACAGTACCTCGTCCAGAGTGTCCGGCAACAGTGCCTCGTCCAGAACTTCCGGCAACAGAGCCTCATCGAGAACTTCCGGCAACAGTGCCTCGTCCAGAGTGTCCGGCAACAGTGCCTCGTCCAGAGTGTCCGGCAACAGTGCCTCGTCCAGAGTGTCCGCCAACAGTGCCTCGTCCAGAGTGTCCAGCAACAGTGCCTCGTCCAGAACTTCCGGTCACAGTGCCTCGTCCAGAACTTCCGGCAACAGTGCCTCGTCCAGAACTTCCGGCAACAGTGCCTTGTCCAGAACTTCCGGCCACAGTGCCTCGTCCAGAGTGTCTGGTAACAGTGCCTCGTCCAGAGTGTCCGGTAACAGTGCCTCGTCCAGAGTGTCCGGTAACAGTGCCTCGTCCAGAGTGTCCGGTAACAGTGCCTCGTCCAGAGTGTTCGGCAACAGTGCCTCATCCAGACTGTCCGGAACCAAGAGAGAAGGCCCACTGTCCGGAACCAAGAGAGACGGCCCACTGTCCGGAACCAAGAGAGACGGCCCACTGTCCGGAACCAAGAGAGACGGCCCACTGTCCGGAGTTCCCAGAGTCGTCCTACAGTCCGGAGCTCCCAGAGTCGTCCTACAGTCCGGAGCTCCCAGAGTCGTCCTACAGTCCGGAGCTCCCAGAGTCATCCTACAGTCCGGAGCTCCCAGAGTCGCCCTACAGTCCGGAGCTTCCAGAGTCCAGTCCAGGGTCTAGAGCGAATGTCCTCAGGCAGAGGTATTCAGTGGGGGTGGATTGGTCAGGTAGGGGACTAAGGCCTGAGCCTGAGCCACCTCCACTGTAGGAGGGTTGGAGAGGGGGGGGTGTAGCACGGCAGCCATCGGTGACGGCAGCCACCCTCCCTTCCCTCCCTTTAGTAAGGGGTTTATTTTTGTAGGGTTTTTTTGTCAGTTGCATCTGGGGTATGCACCTTTGGGGGGGGGGGTACTGTCACGTCCTGACCAGTAAAGGGGTTATTTGTTCTTATTAGTTTGGTCAGGATGTGGCAGGGGGTATTTGTTTTATGTGGTGTGTTTGAGTATGTGTTCATGTAGAGGGGTATTTGATTTATTAGTCCAGGGTTTTTTGGTTAGTTCTATGTTGTTAGTTCTATGTCTGTGCTAGGGTATTGTATTTCTATGTTTAGGTATGGGGATTGGGGCCTTCAATTTGAGGCAGCTGTCTATCGTTGCCTCTGATTGAAGGTCCTATATTTAGGAGTGTGTTTGTTTTGGGAATTGTGAGAGATTGTTTCTTGTTTTGCTGTATGCCTGATGAGACTGCCTAGTTCGTTTGTTTTTGTATACGTTGTTTGTGTTTTTCCTTCTTCACAAATAAAAAGAAGATGAGTGTACATTTTCCCGCTGCGTTTTGGTCTACACCCTATGACACTTGTGACAAGCAACCTTGGGAGAATCCTCTGCGTTATCATTAACAGCAGACTTGTACATTTCCTCAGCGAAAACAATGTCCTGAGCAAATGTCAAATTGGCTTTTTACCAAATTACCATACGACAGACCTCGTATTCACCCTTCACACCCTAATTGACAAACAAACTAACTAAAACAAAGGCAAAGTCTCCTCATGCTTTCCTGATCATTTTTTATTTGTATTTTTTTACTGTGTTTGGCATGAGGATGATGGAAAGTGGTGTTGGGGGAAAAACATACAACATTAAAAAATACATGTACACAAACAAGTGTGCGGTTAAAATTGGCAAAAAATACACACATTTCTTTCCACAGGGCCGGGGGTGAGACAAGGATGCACCTTAAGCCCCACCCTCTTCAACATATATATATCAATTAATTGGCAAGGGCGCTAGAAGAGTCTGCAGCACCCGGCCTCACCCTACTAGAATCCGAAGTCAAATGTCCACTGTTTGCTGATGACCTGGTGCTTCTGTCCCCAACCAAGGATGGCCAACAGCAGCACCTAGATCTTCTGCACAGATTCTGTCAGACCTGGGCTCTGACAGAGAATTTCAGTAAGACAAAAATAATGGTGTTCCAAAAAAGGTCCAGTTGCCAGGACCACAAAATACAAATTCCATTTAGACACCATTGCCATAGAGCACACAAAAAACAATACATACCTCGGCCTAAACAGCGCCACAAGTAACTTCCACAAAGCTGTGAACGATCTGCGAGACAAGGCAAGAAGGGCCTTCTATGCCATCAATAAGAACATAAAATTCAACATACCAATTGGGATCTGGCTAAAAAATACTTGAATCAGTTATACAACCTATTGCCCTTTATGGTTGTGAGGTCTGCGGTCCACTCACCAACCAAGAATTGACAAACTGGGACAAACATCAAATTAAGACTCTGCATGCAGAATTCTGCAAAAATATCCTCAGTGTACAACGTAAAACACCAAATAATTACCTGCTAATTAACAAAATCCAGAAAAGAGCCATTCAATTGTACAACCACCTAAAAGGAAGCGATTCCCAAAACTTTCATAACAAAACCATCACCTACAAAAAAATGCACCTGGGGAAGTATCCCCTACGCATGCTGGTCCTGGGGCTCTGTTCACAAACACAAACAAACCGCACAGATCCCCAGGACAGCAACACAATTAGACACAACCAAATCACGAGAAAACAAAATTACTTGACACATTGGAAAGAATTTACAAAAAAACAGAGCAAACTAGAATGCTAGTTGGCCCTTAACAGACAGCACACAGTGGTAGAATACCTGACCACTGTGACTGACCCAAAGACAGGCTTTGTGCACATTGCCCAATAAATGAGGTGGAAACTGAACCTCCTGATAAATGTATGACAAATCCAGTTTTTATAAACTCCCATATCTATTGGGTGAAATACCACAGTGTGCAATCACAGCAGCAAGATGTGTGACCTGTTGCCACAAGAAAAGGGCAACGAGTGAAGAACAAACACCATAAATACAACCTATATTTATGTTTATTTATTTTCCCTTTTGTACTTTAACTATTTGCACATCATTACAACACATTACAACATATATAGACATAATATGACATTTGAAATATCTTAATTTTTGGGGCAATTTTGTGAGTGTAATGTTGACTGTACATTTTTTATTAGCTATTACACTTGCTTTGGCTATGTAAACATGTGTTTCTCAAGCCAATAATGCCCCTTAAATTGAAATTAAATTGAGCAGGACAGGGATGGAGGAAGAGAGTGAATGAGAGAGGGGGGGGGCATGAGGGGGGGTGGCAGAAAGAGAGTAGGGGTGAAAGCGAGAATAAAGAAAAAGGGAGGAAGCCATCATAAAAAATGGTGGACCAGGTATTTTCCCTGACTGTTAGACCTGACCAGGAGAAACTCTGCGCTCTACTAGTTATAGACCAAGGCCCATAGTTTCTCCTGGTCAGTTAATGTCATCCAGTCCCTATTTAATTATGACATATCTAGCCCTTGAGACGGCCTTCTAGCCGGATTACCTGTGTTGATAGTGATGTGATGTTTGAGTGTGTTGACCAGGTGTTGGACTCTAGACAGGGCTGGCTGTGGTGTTTTATGGTTGGTTTATGTCTAAGCTGGAGTTCCCCCCCAGTCTTTCCAATGCTCCACATACACTGGGCAGAGCTTGGAATGCCATTCCACCAAAGGACAGAGACACAGAGAGAGAAAGAGTGAGAGAGGGCAACATACAGTCTAACTAAAAAGACACAGATGGCCAGACAGAGATAAATTGATGGAGTGAAATAGAGAGAGACATTAGAGGGTAGCACGCAATTTGGCGACCTGGCAGGAAGTCAAAACAGGGAAATAGCAGCATGTACAATGAGGTTTCCACCAAAAGCACAGTGTGACCTGATGTGGGGGTCATGACAATAGGTATATTTTTGGGAATAACAAAGGGGATCATCTGAACGTCACCCCTTTGTTCTCCCCAAAAATATACCTATTGTCATGACCAAACCCCCCCACCCCCCCACCCACCCCCCGGCCAAAACCTAACTAACAGGTGTCTGACTACGGAGGCTTTCATAGTCCATAACAAATTCCTTCCTCCTGTCACTCCCAGCACCACCGGCCAATCAGGTGAGAGCGTCCCCAGGCAGACGACTCCCACCCAAAAAGAGAAGAGAGAGAGAGAGAGAGAGAGAGAGAGAGAGAGAAAAAAACTGTTCACTCGCACAACAGGCTCCGCCTGTAAGGTTGGCATAGCTAAACGGTGGTGTAGCGGCTGTGTTGGCCTGTTTAATGCTCTGGACCTGGATGTGTGTGTGGGGGTGTGTGTGGGGGTGTGTGTTAACGATTAGCGACTTGGTTGGACTATCCAGGTTCCTGCTAAAGGTGGTTAGAGTGCCCACCCATTGGGAGAGTGGGTACGGTTGGTGGGTAAGGTTGGTACGCCCCTGCAGTACAGTTTGGTTGGTTTGTTAGTTGCCAGGTGAAGGGGCAAGACGGTGTGGGCCCTTGTGGTCTGAGGTGTTTTGAGGATGACTATGAGGATGAAGATGGGAGAGAGGATGGACCTTTTCCTGTGGGTGGTGTCTGCTTGCCTCTGCCTCACTCTCACTGGTAAGGAAAGTTTGTGTGTGTGTCAGTGGAGGCTGCTGAGGGGAGGACGGCCCATAATAATGGCTGTGTGTGTATGTGTGTGTGTGCGTGTGTGTGTGTGTGTGTGTGTGTGTGTGTGTGTGTGTGTGTGTGTGTGTGTGTGTGTGTGTGTGTGTGTGTGTGTGTGTGTGTGTGTGTGTGTGTGCAATGCATGGCATGGGCACATATTTGTTTGCATCTGAGGTTGTGTTGAGGTTGTGTGTTAAGCGACTGAAGAAACCCATGCCATGTGTAAATGATAAATGACATCTCTTTAAAAAGACTGGTAAAAATGTCATTACAGTTTGTCATTGTCATGACTTTATTAGCAACCTAATAACAGTACCACTCTAGCCTCTGTGCACTTTGGTTTTGAGTGACAGACAGAATAAAAAAAACATACACCCAACCAAGAGCCGTGCCTTTGACTTTGACCTCGCCACCCAGTGGGGGTGTCGCTAGCAAACATCCCCCCATGCTAGCTGATGACCTCTAGGCCATTGACTCCCCTCTCAAACATCCCCCCATGCTAGCTGATGATCTCTAGGCCATTGTCTCCCCTCCCAAACATCCCCCCATGCTAGCTGGTGACCTCTAGGCCATTGACTCCCCTCTCAAACATCCCCCCATGCTAGCTGATGACCTCTAGGCCATTGTCTCCCCTCCCAAACATCCCCCCATGCTAGCTGGTGACCTCTAGGCCATTGACTCCCCTCTCAAACATCCCCCCATGCTAGCTGATGACCTCTAGGCCATTGTCTCCCCTCCCAAACATCCCCCCATGCTAGCTGATGACCTCTAGGCCATTGTCTCCCCTCCCAAACATCCCCCCATGCTAGCTGGTATCCTCTAGGCCAATGTCTCACCTCTCAAACATCCCCCCATGCTAGCTGATGATCTCTAGGCCATTGTCTCCCCTCCCAAACATCCCCCCATGCTAGCTGGTATCCTCTAGGCCAATGTCTCACCTCTCAAACATCCCCCCATGCTAGCTGATGATCTCTAGGCCATTGTCTCCCCTCCCAAACATCCCCCCATGCTAGCTGATGACCTCTAGGCCATTGTCTCCCCTCCCAAACATCCCCCCATGCTAGCTGGTATCCTCTAGGCCAATGTCTCACCTCTCAAACATCCCCCCATGCTAGCTGGTGACCTCTAGGCCATTGTCTCCCCTGGGTGCCTACTGTGGTGGTGTAGTGTCATTGTATGTGTCCCCCCTCTCTCTCTCTCTCTGGAGAGGGAAACCAGGCAGGAGAGGTATGAAGGGATCAGGGATTTTGTGATTTCCTCCAAAGAGAGAGAGGGAGAAGTGGGAGGAGAGAAGGGGGGAAGAGAGAGAGGGAGGGAGGGAAAGGGAGCTAGAGAAAGTGAAAGAGAGAGGGAAGGAGAAGGAGAAGGAAAGGGAGATAAAGAGAGAAGGAAATGGAGTGATGGAAAGTCAAAGAGGGAGAGCGAGACATGGGGAGAGAGAGAGAGAGAGAGAGAGAGAGAGAGAGGCAGCCAGACTGTGATAGAGTGACCGTGATAGAGGATAGGGAATGAGGGAGTTAATGACCTGTCGAAAAGAGAGAGAAGGGTCGAGAGATATAAAGAGACAGAGGGGCAATTGAAATAGAGAGATAGACATATGGAAAGAGAGTTTGAGAGGGATGTACATAGTTTGGTAGATTTGTAGAATATTACTGTTCAATCAAAGCAAAAATATAAGTCAGGGCCCATATTTATTGAGCATCTTAGAGTACGAGCGCTGATGAATACGATTACATGGACAGGAAGGAGCCGATCCTAGATGTTTTCTAAGAAGCTTGATAATTACAGCCCCAGAAGTCCACATTGAAAGAATGAAAGATCAAAGTAAAGTGTTCCTTCATCAGAGATCAAATGGAACGTTTAACGAAGCTCTTTAACACTCCATTGTGTGATCATTCTGTTTAGAATCTATTTTGATCTCATATTTTGCCACTGTTCCAGATATTTCTTTGAACTTGTGGTGCAATAGTGGATATCGATTGCAGTACAGATCACCTTTGCTACCCATTTTACACCACCTGCTCCTTGTTGTATCAGCCCCTCAGCCTCTCTCTCTCTCCTCTTTTTCCCTCTTGTTCCCTTCGCATTCCATATCTTTCTCTCTGTCCCTCTCTCGCTCTCTCTCTATTTCCATCTCTCTCTTGCTCTCTCGTTCTCGGTATCTCTCATCTTTTGCTCTCTCTCCCTCTCTCCCTCTCTCTATTTTTCTCTCCCTCTCTCTCTCTCTCTCTCCACCTCTCTCCCTCCCCCTCCTCCCTCAATCTCTCTCTCCATCTTTCTCTATCTCTCTCCAGGTGCGTCAGAGACAGAGAGGCTACTTCACCAGAAGATCTTCCAGAACTACAACCTGAAGGTCCGGCCAGCTAAACAATGGGAGGAGAAAGTCCAGGTTCGAGTCGGGATGACCCTCTCCCAGCTTGTCAGCCTGGTACGACACACACACGCACACGGAACACACATATAAACATACACACACACGCACACGATAACACAAATAAACATGCAGACACACACACATAATCACTCAAACAATTCATACATAGACACAAAGAAACAAATACAAACTTGCTCTTGAGGGCACACACACACAGACACACTTGGCACTACCAACTATTCTGCCAGCCAGCCCTCTCTCAGGAACATAGAGCCTCCAATCATGCATAGCCAATTATGCTTTCCTAGGACAGGATTGAGTATAGCGGGCTGCCATGCGCAACAAGACTCACCCCCAGCTTAATGTCTCTATCTCTCTGGGCAGAATAAATCTCAGCCCCAGCTTAATGTCTCTGTCTCTCTGGGCAGAATGAAACTCACCCCCAGCTTAATGTCTCTGTCTCTCTGGGCAGAATGAAACTCTCCCCCAGCTTAATGTCTCTATCTCTCTGGGCAGAATGAAACTCACCCCCAGCTTAATGTCTCTGTCTCTCTGGGCAGAATGAAACTCACCCCCAGCTTAATGTCTCTGTCTCTCTGGGCAGAATGAAACTCACCCCCAGCTTAATGTCTCTGTCTCTCTGGGCAGAATGAAACTCACCCCCAGCTTAATGTCTCTGTCTCTCTGGGCAGAATGAAACTCACCCCCAGCTTAATGTCTCTATCTCTCTGGGCAGAATGAAACTCACCCCCAGCTTAATGTCTCTGTCTCTCTGGGCAAAATGAAACTCACCCCCAGCTTAATGTCTCTATTTCTCTGGGCAGAATGAAACTCACCCCCAGCTTAATGTCTCTGTCTCTGGGCAGAATGAAACTCACCCCCAGCTTAATGTCTCTATTTCTCTGGGCAGAATGAAACTCACCCCCAGCTTAATGTCTCTGTCTCTGGCAGAATGAGACTCACCCCCAGCGTAATGTCTCTAACTCTCTGGGCAGAATGAAACTCACCCTCACCTTAATGTCTCTGTCTCTGGGCAGAATGAGACTCACCCCCAGCGTAATGTCTCTAACTCTCTGGGCAGAATGAAACTCTCCCCCAGCTTAATGTCTCGATCTCTCTGGGCAGAATGAAACTCACCCCCAGCTTAATGTCTCTGTCTCTGGGCAGAATGAGACTCACCCCCAGCGTAATGTCTCTAACTCTCTGGGCAGAATGAAACTCTCCCCCAGCTTAATGTCTCGATCTCTCTGGGCAGAATGAAACTCACCCCCAGCTTAATGTCTCTGTCTCTGGGCAGAATGAGACTCACCCCCAGCGTAATGTCTCTAACTCTCTGGGCAGAATGAAACTCTCCCCCAGCTTAATGTCTCGATCTCTCTGGGCAGAATGAGAAGAACGAGGAGATGACAACCAATGTGTTCATGAATATGGTGAGCGTCAAGCATTTATCTTCATCATCTCTCCGCTAATCCTCCCTCGTTGCCTCCCTCTCTTCTCATCTCCACGTTCCACCTCTCTTTCAAAAATGGGACTTGTCACTTTTTATAATGGTAAATTATTTCTTTCTTTATCCCTCACACATGCAGCCTTGCTCTTTTGCTCTCTCACTCTGTCTCTCTCTTTCTTTCTTTTCATTTTTCGCCCGTCTCTTCTTCCCTCGCTCCCTCGGTCTGCGGTGCTAATTGGTATTGGAGCGGGCCTGAGTGTGTGTGACAGTGCAGTGTGTGTGTCAATGAGACTGCCGCGGCCACGTTATAAATGACAGCAACACCAGACAAAAGCAATAATGATTTCACCTCTGTTCCCATTCTGTCCTTTCTTTTTATCTCCTCCTCACATTGGGACTGTGTCTCTTTTGCTGCTCCTCTCTCTCTATCTCTCTCTCTCTCTCTCTCTCTCTCTCTATCCCTCCCTCTCTTTAACGCACCCTCTCTCCCTCCCTCTCTCCCTCTCTCTCTAGGCATGGACCGACTACAGGTTATCATGGAATCCAGAGGATTACGATAATATAGATGTCCTCAGGATTCCTCCCAACAAGGTGTGGCGGCCAGACATCTACCTCATCAACAAGTGAGACTCCTGTCCTGCTCCAAAATAGAATAGCATAGAACACCATGTACCATGACCAAGAGTTTAGAATAGCATAGAACACCATCCATGTTCCATGACCAAGAGTTTAGAATAGCATAGAACACCATCCATGTTCCATGACCAAGAGTTTAGAATAGCAGAAACACCATCCAGGTTCCATCACCAAGAGTTTGGAATAGCAAAGAACACCATCCATGTTCCATCCAACCAGCTCTCACAGTCTCACTTCAGAATTAGACGTTCATCCATGTGTCTCAAATGTCAAATTTCTAAGTTGAGTGTTTAAAGTTAAGTTTAGGAATTAACTCAACATTTTTAAGGTTATGGTTAATGTCACATCCTGACCCTTGTAAGAGGTAATTTTCTATAGTAGAGTGGTCAGGGCGTGACAGGGGGTGTTTTGGGTGGTTTTTCTATGTTGTCTATTTCTATGTTTTAGTTCTAGTTTGTCTATTTCTATGTTGGGGTTGTTTGGGTTGATCTCCAATTGGAGGCAGCTGATCCTCGTTACCTCTAATTGGAGGTCATATTTATGTTGATGTTTGTCCCACCTGTTTTTGTGGGTGATTATCTTTTGAGTAGTGTGTTTTCCTCTCTGCGTCACGGTTTGTTGTTTTTTGTGTTTCAAGTATTTAGTGTATTGCATTTAGTTTCACGGAATAAATAAATATGTGGAACTACGAACACGCTGCATTTTGGTCCAATCCTTTGAACAGCCGTGACAGTTAAGTTTAGGCATTAACTCCGAAACCTTAAGGTTAGGCATTAACTCCGAATGGTTAAGGTAAGGGTTTGGGATAGGCTTAAAACCAAAATCTCCAAAACTTTTTATCACTGGATTTGAACTTGCAACATTTGGACTCAGATGTTTACAACCATCTGCCATCCCTGTCCACAATACCTTAACAAAACCAAAACCTACTTGAAGGTAACAGTTGCCCCTAGTGGCCTGTTTCCATGTCATCTCCCAACGTCCTCAGACATGGACAGACGTTGAATACTAAGTTGTATCACCCGCAGAAAACATCATCCATGTTCCATCACCAAGAGGTTAGAATAGCAGAGAACACCATTCATGTTCCATCACCAAGTTTAGAATTGCAGAAACACCATCCATGTTCCATCACCAAGAGTTTGGAAAAGCAGAGAACAGCCATCCATGTTCCATCACCAAGAGTTTTTCCTGACCATGTGACACTGAACAGGAAAAACTCTGCACTCCTTAGATGTGCCTGGGGCCTTGTATTTTTCTTTTGACCCTGTCCCGCCCCCCACATTGCTTTTCCCCAGAGCTGAAAAACATCCTGCAAATGTGTTTCTTTACCTAGACTTTACGCACAATTGTTTGTGGTCACCCTCCCTTCACATTTCTTACTGTCAATCGTGAATGATAATTCGTTAAGTTTTACAGGTGAAACGTTCCTGTTATTTATCTGCACATCAACCATTTGATCTAAATCAGTTTCATGGGATATGCATTTACCTCTTCTTGAGTTATGTACGCTACAGTGTTGTTTAGAGAAGCCTACAGTGTTTTGAATTAGCTACAGTTGAAGTCGTAAGTTTACATACGCCTTAGCCAAATACATTTAAACTCAGTTTTTCACAATTCCTGACATTTAATCCTAGGAAAATTTCCCTGTCTTAGGTTAGTTAGGATCACCACTTTATTTTAAGAATGTGAAATGTCAGAATAATAGTAGAAAGAAGGATTTATTTCAGCTTTTATTTCTTTCATCACATTCCCAGTGAGTCAGAAATTTACATACACTCAATTAGTATTTGGTAGCATTGCCTTTAAATTGTTTTACTTGGATCAAACGTTTCGGGTAGCCTTCCATAAGATTCCGATAATAAGTTGGATGAATTTTGACCCATTCCTCCTGTCAGGCCTCCTTTGCTCGCACACACTTTTTCAGTTCTGCCCACAAATGTTCTATAGAATTGAGGTCAGGGCTTTGTGATTGCCACTCCAATACCTTGACTTTGTTGTCCTTAAGCCATTTTTTCCACAACTTTGGAAATATGCTTGGGGTCATTGTCCATTTGGAAGACCCATTTGCGACCAAGCTTTAACTTCTTCACTGATGTCTTGAGATGTTGCTTCAATATATCCAAATCATTTTCCTGCCTCATGATGCCATCTATTTTGTGAAGTGCACCAGTCCCTCCTGCAGCAAAGCACCCCCATGACATCATTTTCTGGAATTTTCCAAGCTGTTTAAAGGCACAGTCAACTTAGTGTATGTAAACTTCTGACCCACTGGAATTGTGATACAGTGAATTATAAGTGACATAATCTGTCTTTAAACAATTGTTGGAAAAATTACTTCTGTCATGCACAAAGTAGATGTCTTAACCAACTTGCCAAAACTATAGTTTGTTAACAAGATATTTGTGGAGTGGTTGATAAACAAGTTTTAATGACTCCAACCTAAGTGTGTGTAAACTTCCGACTTCAACTGTAAATGCAGGCATGGGTTTCTGTCCATGCTTCTCAGAGTCTGTAACGGCTCCTCTACTTAAGTGCCAATAAAACCTGCAACTGGCAGATGCCGTCAGGGAGATCACTGTACGGCCCCAGCCAGTCGCTCTTGAGCCAGAACACCAGCCCCACCAATAAGCTGTTGGCACACTCAAACCGCAGGAGGCTGACGCCAATGTATGCTGGGACCACTAGGCCCAAGAGCTCACAGGCGATGCACATGACCAGGTAAGATGCCCACGTTTTGCTGAAGCCAAAAGTCAGACTGACGTAAAGGACTAAAGGATGCATTCTCCTCGTCCTCGTTGGCCCCTAGCTGCCCTAACTTGGGCATACCTGAAGCTCAAGTTGCTCTGCAGCGTTGGGTTGACATCGTCCCACTGCTTTGTCAGCCTGTTGGCCTCCTCCAGCCATGAGGACAGCTGTTTGTAGTGGGTCAGCAGCACACAGAAGATGCCTATGCAGATCCCCACTGAGATGCCCCACTATCACAGACTACTGCACCACGCACACTGAAGGGTTCTTAACTTCCCTCGTATTCGACCTCTATGAGATTGCTGACAGCTGAGCAGCAGGGGTGCAGGCCGGGCAGCACCCACACCAGCAGCGTCAGGGCGCAGTTCCACAGGGCTCTGCAGGTGTCGGTGTGGCACCCGGCGTAGCATGGCTCGGAGGCATAGTCCAGCAGCCCCAGGGCTAGCATGGGCAGAGGCAGCTCGTTGAACACGTCCGAGGCATGCTCCAAGTGGAAGCACTTGGACACTGGGGAGCAGGCAGGTCCGAGGAACCACACAGCCGCCATGGCGCATGGCAACGCCATGTTGACCAGGAAGACGGAGAGGCCACAGCCGCCCATGAAGGAGGTGTGAAGCCGGCACAGGCAGATGGGCAGGATCAGACAGTCCAGGCCAACCTTTAACAGCGAGATGAACAGAATCAGGCTGGTGTTGTCCTCGCGGCCTTCCTCTTCCCAGGATTCAAAGATGGGAGGCTTTTGCCGTTGAGACTGAGCCCAGATCCAGAAGTCATCTATTGGGTCTGTGACATTCTGATCGATGTCACCAGAAAAAGCTGTTGAAGAGTGAGTGGAACAATTAGTAGTAATCTACAAACAGCTTCTACCAAGCAATGAGACAGTTTTCTAGTGTTATCAGTACTACCTGGTCTCTCGTGACTCGTCTACAACAACAACCCTTTATGAAATTTGAAAATAAGAAACTTCAACTTTCCCTTTAATGGATGTAGCATGCCTCAACACTCATTGTTTGGATTCCACCAACCTCAAGTATTAAGAAATACAGTACCCAATGAATGCATTTAGATGGTGTCAGGTTGAGTCAAAGGCTAACATTTCCAGGTTTGGCAATCCATTGACTATATTTTCAGCTATAGAATACGAGTTTGTCCAAGTGCAGGAGGAAATGCATGCCTTCTTTTGAAACAATGCAATTGCCTAATCCAGATATTGTCCACATACAGTAACAGGAATCTTCAATTATAAAAAGCTTCAAAATATGATGTTAAAACTATCATGCTGATCTTGTGGACTGCTAGTCCATGCATCCATATCTCCATCTATGAATTTGAGCATGATTGAATTCCTTCAGCCCCATCTCTCAGCTCAATTGCAAACCAAGTGACAGGGTTGCCTTTTACTAAATTAGAAAATTTGAATTAAGAGTTGTTTTCCAATGACACAAAAAAACGATCAATCCACGTAACACTGTGGTCATTTAAACACATTGCTTGTAGGCTCTACCTCTCAATTGTTGTGGGTAATGCTGGTGTAAAGGGATTTTTCAGGTGAACCAAAAGGAGAGCAGTCGATGATAACATCAATCAAAAATCTATCCGATTTAATACAAAAATTCTGTGAGAACACCTCCAGAGCAGAAGCAAAAATATTGTCTAACGGGCCTCTTGGAAACAGGCCCTTTATATTCTAATCAGACAGCACCAAATGTTCTCTAAACCTCAGCCGAGAGGCTTGTATGAAGTCAAAACAAAAGACAGTGACTTTGCCAGCTGCTACAGAATCACACAGTGTTCATAATGTCATTAATAGAATACTAAACAATTTGTCATTGAAACTTCAGTAGCTCTGACGTCAATCACTATCAAACGATTTGAGAACAATCCATAACAAGTCTAGTGATCTTTAACCTTTACACAAATGAGTGTCACAAATAGAACACTGGAAATCGTGTATTACACAAAACATAAATATGCTAAGCAGTGTGTTAATTACACTTAACTGAATATGGTGAAAAAATGGTTGGGGCCCTCCCAGAGCTTTTCTTGAAGTAACCTACTGTGTTTTGAAGTAACCTACTGTGTTGTTTTGAACTACTTCACACCCCTTGACCTTTCCACATTTTGTTGTGTTACAAAGTGGGATTAAAATTGATTTAATTGTCATTTTTTTGCCAACGATCTACAAAAAATACTCCGTAATGTCAAAGTGTAAGAAAAATTCTAACAAAATAGCTTGATTGCATAAGTATTCAACACCCTGAGTCAATACATGTTAGAATCACCTTTGGCAGCAATTACAGCTGTGAGTCTCTCTGGGTAAGTCTCTGAGATCTTTGCACACCTAAATTGTACAATATTTGCATATTATTCATTAAAATATTCTTCAAGGTCTGTCAAGTTGGTTTTTGATCATTACTAGACAGACATTTTCAAGTCTTGCCATACATTTTCAAGCCAATTTAAGTAAAAAAATGTAACTAGGTAACTCAGGAACCTTCAGTGTCTGTTGGAAAGCAGACTGAACCAGGTTTCCCTCTAGGATACTGCCTGTGCTTAGCTCTTATACTAAAAAAACTCCTTTGAAACTCATTATGTGACTTGTTAAGCAAAGTTTTACTCATGAAAATACAGCATTTCGGCTTGCCATTCAAAAGGGTTGAATACTTATTGACTCAAGACATTTCAGCTTTTCATTTTTTATTAATTTACAATGCATTCAAAACTATTCAGACCCCTTCACTGTTTCCACATTTTGTTGTGTTACAGCCTTATTCTAAAATATATATATATATATTTTTTCAATCTACACATAACACCCCACAATGACAAAGCAACGATGCAGGGCTCCCTTGAAAAGGAGACCTTGGTCTCAATGGGAATCCCCTGTCTAAATTAAGGTTAGATCAATAAAATGTGCATCACATGACTCCTGATTGTCCTTTATGTGAACCTCCTTATCCACACAGTAATGATGGTCAGTTTGACGTGGCTCTGTATGTCAACGTGCTGGTCTACAGTGATGGGACAGTCAACTGGCTGCCTCCTGCTATCTACCGCAGCAGCTGCCCTATAGAGGTACATTATCAATACATTATTATATTATTATTAACCAATAGAGGTAATGAACCAGGGCCCGTATTCATAAAACTTCTCAAAGTAGGACTGCTGATCTCGGATCAGGTCCCTAGATCAGCACTCCCACTCTGTAATAACCTTCTTTGTCTATAGGTGGCGTACTTTCCGTTTGACTGGCAGAACTGCACCATGGTGTTCCGCTCCTACACCTACGACTCATCAGAGGTGGACCTGCAGTATGCCCTGGATGAGAAAGGAGAGGAGATACATGAGATTATCATAGATGAGAACGCCTTCACTGGTTAGAGTCCTCTCTCTTCTCTTCTCTCTTCTGGCCTCTCTTTTCTTACCTCCTCTTCTTTACTCTTCTCCAATCTTCTCTTTTCTCCCCTCATACACCTCTCCACTCGTCCCGCTGCCTTCCCCCTTTTCCCATCTCCCCTCTGCCCTTCATCTCCCTTTCCCTTTCCACAGAGAACGGGGAGTGGGCGATCTGTCATAAGCCCAGCAGAAAGAACGTGAACCCCGAGGACCTGTATGAAGACATCACCTTCTATCTCATCATCGAGAGGAAGCCTCTCTTCTACGTCGTTAACATCATTGTGCCCTGCATCCTCACCATGGTCCTGGCCATCTTTGTCTTCTATCTACCACCTGGCGCATGTCAGTCCCATGCCACACTATGCCACATATGCACATTATGTCTCATTGGCATGTGTAACTTGCATAGAACTCGATAGAGGGCACACTCAGCACAAAGATAGGATGTGTGCCCTCTTTCCATCTCTATGATAAATTGAGATGGGTAACTTGCCATTGTTGATTACACAACAAGGAAGTATCAGTAAGAATATATGTTGCGCTCTGGGTACGATGTTTATGTAGTCTGTTTATACTTTTTGGGGGTTTATTTCAATATTTTTAGACCAGGGGTCTCAAACTGGCAGCCTGATGAACCAACTTAATGTGGTCCACAGTTGTAAAAGAAGCAATATTTGTCATTAGGTGGTTCATAATGTTTAAGCACAGGCGGCGTTATCACTTGCCAGACAACTACAGTAGATCCATAGCCGCCATGTTTTAGCCCTGTGTTTCCCTCTCTCTCCCAGGTGAGAAGATGACCCTGTCTATCTCTGTCCTCATCGCTCTCACTGTGTTCATGCTGCTGCTGGCTGACAAGGTTCCCGAGACCTCCCTGGCCATCCCTCTTATTGTTAACTATGTCATGTTCACCATGATCCTGGTCACCTTCTCAGTCATCCTCAGTGTGGTGGTCCTCAACTTGCACCATCGGACCCCCTACACACACATTATGCCCCCTTGGGTGCGCAAGGTGAGCTGTAGCCTACATGGAGGCGCTATGGACGGTGGAGTCTGTATGAGACATAGACTCTAGGATCCTCAGCATTCTTCTTCTTCATTATCTTTGCAATACATCTCTATGCAATTTCTTGCTTCTGCACTGGTTCAATGCCAAGGGGCCATATATTTGCTACTTCCTGCTAAAACCTTGACCTTTGACCCCTCATCCAGGTGTTCATCCACTTCCTGCCGAAGTACCTGGGCATGCAGAGGCCCCACCCAGAGGAGCCTTTGGAGGAGGAGCCTAGTGATGACACGCCCCTCCAGAGCATCGACGGACGCAGGCCGGGGGGAGAGTACTTCTTCAGGAAGATCAACCCTGAACTGGTCCTACCCTGGAGAGGCAGGTAAGGTATCAACTAACACACACAGACCAGTGATCCACCAGTAGATAATTGCTTTTGGTTTGAGACAGTCGTCTTGGCTACAACGATTTGGTGGTAAAGAGATTTGTATTCGACTGAATACAAGCTAGCCAAAGCATGAATCTTCTTTTCAGCACTATCCTGAGGCATAAGTATAAATGCCTTTTTCTCCTGTGCCAGCTTCATTATAGTTAGGTACATTGTGTGCCCAGGCTTGGCAGTAGTATCATCTTCTTTAGGCCAATAGATGTCTATACGTGCTATATCATCACAATCTGCTATAGTCTGGGAACCTAGTTCCTATTCCTCCCACCTCTATACCCTCTAATATACTCTACTATACACCATCCCAATAGTCTAGCACAGTAGGTAATGTTCATCCTATACTCATAGCCTCTACTATACTCAACTATACTCTCCAAAGCCTCAACTGTGCTCTACTTTCCTCCACATAGCCTCTACTACACTATACACTATTCTACTATACTCCACTATACTATCCTCCCCATGGCCTCTACTTTACTCTCCATGGCCTCTACTATACTATTCTATACTCTACAGTGGGGGGGAAAAAAGTATTTGATCCCCTGCTGATTTTGTACATTTGCCCACTGACAAAGAAAGGATCAGTCTATAATTTTAATGGTAGGTTTATTTGAATAGTGACAGACAGAATAACAACAAAAATATCCAGAAAAACGCATGTCAAAAATGTTATAAATTGATTTGCATTTTAATGAGGGAAATAAGTATTTGACCCCCACTCAATCAGAAAGATTTCTGGCTCCCAGGTGTCTTTTATACAGGTAACGAGCTGAGATTAGGAGCACACTCTTAAAGCGAGTGCTCCTAACCGCAGCTTGTTACCTGTATAAAAGATACCTGTCCACAGGAGCAATCAATCAATCAGATTCCAAACTCTCCACCATGGCCAAGACCAAAGAGCTCTCCAAGGATGTCAGGGACAAGATTGTAGACCTACACAAGGCTGGAATGGGCTACAAGACCATCGTCAAGCAGCTTGGTGAGAAGGTGACAACAGTTGGTGCGATTATTCGCAAATGGAAGAAACACAAAAGAACTGTCAATATCCCTCGGCCTGGGGCTCCATGCAAGATCTCACCTCGTGGAGTTGCAATGATCATGAGAATGGTGAGGAATCAGTCCAGAACTACACGGGAGGATCTTGTCAATGATCTCAAGGCAGCTGGGACCATAGGCACCAAGAAAACAATTGGTAACACACTACGCCGTGAAGGACTGAAATCCTGCAGCGCCCGCAAGGTCCCCCTGCTCAAGAATACATATACAGGCCTGTCTGAAGTCTGCCAATGAACATCTGAATGACTGAGAGGACAACTGGTGAAAGTGTTGTGGTCAGATGAGACCAAAATGGAGCTCTTATACATCAACTCAACTCGGCGTGTTTGGAGGAGGAGGAATGCTGCCTATGACCCCAAGAACACCATCTCCACCGTCAAATATGGAGGTGGAAACATTATGCTTTGGGGGTGTTTTTCTGCTAAGGGGACTCGACAACTTCACCGCATCAAACGGACGATGGACGGGGCCATGAACCGTCAAAATCTTGGGTGAGAACCTCCTTCCCTCAGCCAGGGCATTGAAAATGGGTCGTGGATGGGTATTCCAGCATGACAATGACCCAAAACACATGGCCAAGGCAACAAAGGAGTGGCTCAAGAAGAAGCACATTAAGGTCCTGGAGTGGCCTAGCCAGTCTCCAAACCTTAATCCCGTAGAAAATCTGTGGAGGGAGCTGAAGGTTCGAGTTGCCAAACGTCAGCCTCGAAACCTTAATGACTTGGAGAAGATCTTCAAAGAGGAGTGGGACAAAATCCCTCCTGAGATGTGTGCAAACCTGGTGGCTAACTACAAGAAACGTCTGACCTCTGTGATTGCCAACAAGGGTTTTTCCACCAAGTACTAAGTAATGTTTTGCAGAGGGGTCAAATACTTATTTCCCTCATTAAAATGCAAATCATTTAATAACATTTTTGACATGCCTTTTTCTGGATTTTTTTGTTGTTATTCTGTCTCACTGTTCAAATAAACCTACGATTAAAATTATAGACTGATAATTTCTTTGTAAGTGGGCAAACGTGCAAAATAAGCAGGGGATCAAATACTTTTTCCCCCACTGTACATGCCCTATACTATACTATACTCTCCATGTCCTCTACTCTACTCTACTATAATCTCCATGGCCTCTACATTACTCTCCATGGCCTCTACTATACTCTACTATACTCTCCATGGCATCTACTATACTATTGTATACTCTACATGCCCTATACTATACTCGCCATTGTCTCAACTATACTCTACTATAATCTCCATGGCCTCTACTATACTCTACTATACTATACTCTTCATGTCCTATACTATACCATACTATACTCTCTACTATACTCTACTATACTCTCCATGGCCTCTACTATACTCTGCTATTCTCTTCATAGCCTCTACTATACTCTACTCTACTGTACCATATTATACTATACTATCCATGCACTATACTATACTATACTATACTATACTCTCCATGGCCTCTACTATACTCTCCATGATCTCTACTATACTCTATATACACTCTACTATACTATACTATACTCTACTATATTCACCATGGCCTCTACTATACTCTGCTATTCTCTTCATAGCCTCTACTATACTCTACTCTACTGTACCATATTATACTATACTATCCATGCACTATACTATACTATACTATACTATACTATACTATACTCTCCATGGCCTCTACTATACTCTCCATGATCTCTACTATACTCTATATACACTCTACTATACTAAACTATACTATACTATACTATACTATACTCTACTATATTCACCATGGCCTCTACTATACTCTTCATAGCCTCTACTATACAATATTCTCCATGGGCTCTATTATGCTCTCCATTGATAGCCTCCTCTAAAAAGAGTAGTTCCGACTATACTTTCCACTATACTGTCCACATCCCACTCAGTGATGATAAATATCTGACAGATTCATTTGGCCCCTCAGTAGTCTGTGAGTGCCACCCTAGTCTCACCACCCAGAGTGGGGCTCGCAAACACCCAGAGACCCATGGATCTCCAGGGCTGGTGGGCACTACTCATCCCAGGCCAAAGGCATCATATTCAGGCCTGCTAAGCCTCAGACCCCCATCCACAGTCGCCAGGGCATAAGCCTCTGTTTGGTTTGGGCATTAGGGGTAATCCCAAAAGAGCAGGATGGGGCGGACGGTTTGAGGGAGGGGAGAGAAGGGTGGCTGGTAGATGAGTGTGGAGTATAGGGAGAGCTGTTGAGTGATCAAAGTAGAGGAGGATTTTGTGGGTTTTGATGTGGAGCAAGGGATGGAGGGATGGAGAGGTTACTCTATCTAGAAGATGGCTCTGCTTCAAGGCGATTGGGGACGATGGCGCCAGTGTCAACTCAACTGTTCCCTCGGAGTGTGTAGTGATTCAACGCTCTCTCTCTGCTGTCACAGAACTAGTTAGAGACCAGGTGGTGCCCTTCACACTGAGTTTACGTGTGTGTGTGTGTGTGTGTGTGTGTGTGTGTGTGTGTGTGTGTGTGTGTGTGTGTGTGTGTGTGTGTGTGTGTGTATGTGTGTGCATGTGTGTGTGTGTGTGTGTGTGTGTGTGTGTGTGTGTGTGTGTGTGTGTGTGTGTGTTTTCACAGCTCAGGGTCTAGCTATGCTCCGTCCTGCCTGTTGCGTGCCAGCAACATTCCAGGGCTTCTATTCATTACCACAGACAGATGGAGCCGGTGTCACACACACTCTCTCCCACACACACGCAAACACACAAACAAACGCGATGACACATAGTCTCTGTAGTGCCAGAAGGTTATGATGTCCTGGTGCCAGTCTGGCCTCCCTGAAGAGGTGATAACTGATACTGAATGGCCCTGGTCCTGGCTAATGAACAAACACATCTCTCGGTGGCTGTGTGACTATAAAACAGTCCCAAAGAAAGAACGTCATGTGAACTAGACACAGTGGAGGCTGGTGTAGAGTGGACGGCTCATAATAATTGGTGGACTAGAGTGAATGAGCTCGTCCCCCGCAAAGTTCCACCAGCCACAACTGGCATGACATACGCCTTAAGGTTGCAAAATAAATTCCCTGGTTTTACCGATGCCATGGTTGGAAGATTCCCGGAATAAAAACAGAATTTCTGGAAAACCAAGGAATTTATTGAAAGTTCCAGGAACTTGTGCCTCAAGTTATACAGATAATTATCTTAGACAAACTGTACATGAATGTTGTGGTACCTACATATTCAGAGACCATCACTGGTCTGAGGCTGTAAGACAGTGATACTGAATTAGTGATATATCGATAGACTAGCCTGTTATGTGAGTGTTAGAGGTATCTTGGAGTGACAGGAGTGAGAGGGGGGAGACCTAAGAGAGGGGACCGTGAGAGGTGAGAGGGGACAGAAGACTGGAGGTGAGGGGCGGCAGAGGACAGGGGTGCGTGGCAGTCACCCGTTAACACCCTGTTTGTGGAGCAGGTTGACCCAACATTGTGATGTTACTACTATAGGGTGGCAGGTCTGTAGGGTGCTATGTATGTCTGTGCATGACATACGCTATTTAAAGGACACATATTTGGGTGTATATTATATTTTTTCTGCTGTGTTGATGCCTGGGCCACAGTGTTGGGCCTTGTATCGGATGTGTGAAGGATCAGGTCACTGTTATAATCCTTACAGGAAACGTACGTCCTTGACCGAGATGCATTATCTTTCAATATCATTCAAAATATTGCTCAGAATGATTACTTTATCCCATCCCAGGTAGGTAAGGGAGAAGGTAAGGGAGAAGGTCTCCGGAAGGTAAGGGAGAAGGTCTCCGGAAATGGTCTGGAGAAGAGAGAAGGGGATAGGGTCAAGCGGGCAGGTTGTTGGGCGGCCGGCCGTCACAAGTCGCAAGATTTCATCTGGAGAGAGAGGGGAGAAAGAGGTCAAAGCATAGGGCAGGGCAATGTGAGCAGGACCAGCGGTGTCGTTTGACTTAACAAACGAGGATCGGATGTCGTCAACCTTCTTTTCAAAATGGTTGACGAAGTCATCCGCAGAGAGGGAGGAGGGGGGAGGGGGAGGAGGATTCAGGAGGGAGGAGAAGGTGGCAAAGAGCTTCCTAGGGTTAGAGGCAGATGCTTAGAATTTAGAGTGGTAGAAAGTGGCTTTAGCAGCAGAGACAGAGGAAGAAAATGTAGAGAGGAGGGAGTGAAAAGATGCCAGGTCCGCAGGGAGGCTAGTTTTCCTCCATTTCCGCTCGGCTGCCCGGAGCCCTGTTCTGTGAGCTCGCAATGAGTCGTCAAGCCACGGAGCAGGAGGGGAGGACCGAGCCGGTCGGGAGGATAGGGGACATAGAGAGTCAAAGGATGCAGAAAGGAAGGAGAGGAGGGTTGAGGAGGCAGAATCAGGAGATTGGTTGGAGAAGGATTGAGCAGAGGGAAGAGATGATAGGATGGAAGAGGAGAGAGTAGCGGGAGAGAGAGAGCGAAGGTTGCGACGGCGCAATACCATCTGAGTAGGGGCAGAGTGAGTAGTGTTGGAGGAGAGTGAGAGGGAAAAGGATACAAGGTAGTGGTCGGAGACTTGGAGGGGAGTTGCAGTGAGATTAGTAGAAGAACAGCATCTAGTAAAGATGAGGTCAAGCATATTGCCTGCCTTGTGAGTAGGGGGGATGGTGAGAGGGTGAGGTTAAAAGAGGAGAGGAGTGGAAAGAAGGAGGCAGAGAGAAATGAGTCAAAGGTAGACGTAGGGAGGTTAAAGTCACCCAGAACTGTGAGGGGTGAGCCATCCTCAGGAAAGGAACTTATCAAGGTGTCAAGCTCATTGATGAACTGTCCAAGGGAACCTGGAGGGCGATAAATGATAAGGATGTTAAGCTTGACAGATGGGTCAGGGGAGAAAGAGAGAATGTCCACTTGGGAGAGATGAGGATTCCAGTGCCACCACCCCGCTGACCAGATGCTCTCGGGGTATGCGAGAACACGTGGTCAGACGAGGAGAGAGCAGTAGGAGTAGCAGTGTTTTCTATGGTAAATCATGTTTCCGTCAGCACCAAGAAGTCGAGGGACTGGAGGGTAGCATAGGCTGAGATGAACTCTGCCTTGTTGGCCGCAGACCGGCAGTTCCAGAGGCTGCCAGAGACCTGGAACTCTGCGTGGGTCGTGCGTGCTGGGACCACCAGGTTAGAGTGGCAGCAGCCACGCGGTGTGAAGCGTTTGTATGGCCTGTGCAGAGAGGAGAGAACAGGGATAGACAGACACATAGTTGACAGGCTACAGAAGAGGCTACGCTAATGCAAAGGAGATTGGAATGAAAATTAACTAACAACTGGGGAAGCGAGGGAGCAGGGCCTCCCTCACTAACCTTTCACTGAAACACTCAGATATAACTCTTCCAACTTCCACTTTAGAAATTATAATTTATGTAAACTACAGTGGTTCAATGTTTCAGGAATAGACTCAAACTTAGTTTATTCAGCTAGATAACTTGGTACAGTGTTCTTCCGTGAAACCCACCCAGTGCACCGTATCCTATGACGCCGTAGCTAACTAGCATCCAATAACACACGGTTAGCACCAGTACTTGGTTACAACAAACTACCAATGGATCATACGTGTCCGTGTCTAGTTCCTTTCATAACGCAGAAGTAATTAAAGTGGACTACACATCTCGAATGTTCAGAAAGTTAAGCTTACGTTGCAAAAATCTTATTAACTAAAATGATACAGTACTGCTAGCTGGTAACATTGGCCAGCTAGTAGTGGCTGCGTTGTTGGCTTTGTTTGAAAATGTATCTGGCTAGCTAACCTCGATAGTTTCTCTGTACTACACCTCTATCCTTGATACAACGACAAAGACAACTATGATACAAAGACAACTATGTAGCTAGCTATTGTATTCTACAGTACTGCTAGTTGGTAAAGTTGGCTAGCTAGCAGTGGCTGTGGTGTTAACTTTGTTGACTTTGTTTGGAGTGTAGAGTTTAGAGTTTATAAAAAATAATTATTACTTAAATGCTATAACAGTAAATAATATCCATCTTAGAAGTACCGTAGTTTCCCATGGTACAGACAGTGGTAGTCAGTGTTAGTCAGTCGTAGCCAGTGGTAGTCAGCTGTTGTCAGTGGTAGTCAGTCATAGCCAGTGGTAGCCAGTGGTAGTCAGTGCTTCTGTCGAGCCCCCACATAAAGATATATCCTAGCGTAAGGTAGTGTTCAGGGTGGATTCTCTGACAACAATACTGCTATGGAACAGCTGTGTGAGGGAGGAATACCTTTAGGGGTCAGAGTTCCGTGTAGCTCAGTTGGTAGAGCATGGTGCCAGTGTTGTGGGTTCAATTCCCACGGGGGACCAGTACTGAAAAAGTATTAAAATGTATGCACTCACTACTGTAGGTCGCTCTGGATGAGAGCGTATGCTAAATGACATAAATGTAAATGTCATACCAACACCACAATACGTTGTCCAAACATTACCTCTGTGACAGGAGTGTCACTGTCACTCAGAGACCTGGAGGAGGGGACACAAGGACACATGCCACAACAGACACACTGGTATGTGTAGAGAAGACTAATGACGTTTATTTGACACATAGGTAATGTCCTCTGGAAACCTCAATGGTAAAAGACAGACAGAAATATGACACTTCTGACTTCCCCATGATTAACTACATTTGTTGTTAGCATTTAATTGTTTGTGTGTGTTTGCGTTTCTTCTCAAATTCATACACCGTTGTGCTCTCTCTCTCTTCCTCCTCCCCCCTCTCTCTCTCTCTCCTCCTTTCTACACCCCCCCCCCCCCCCCCCCCCCCCTCTCAGGAGTGAGAGTACAGTACAGCTCCAGAGGTTCTTTGACAGTGACAACTACTGTCTGATCCTCCCCCCGGACCTCAAGTCAGCCATCGCTGCCGTCACATACATGGCTGAGCAGCTGAAGAAGCAGGATGGCACCGACTCGGTGAGCTACACACACACGCACATACACACATACACACAGACAAGCATGCACACACACACAGAGGCACACACACACACAGACACAAACTTCCCCACGCTCATTAAATTAATCTCCATTCTCTCATCCCAGAGCACAGTCAGTGTTCCCAGCATGCCCTGGTGATGTCCACGTGTCACTGCAGACATACTGTGCTTCCTTCTTCATTACTTACATGCTTTCGTGTCTCTATGTCTCTTTGTGTGTGCATGCGTGCATGTGTGTGCGCACATCCCTCTGTCCGTGTGTGTGTGTGTGTGTGTGCGTGCGTGTGTGTGCCTGTGTGTGTTCCTCCCTATAGGAGACAGGAGACTGGCAGTACATAGCCATCGTGGTGGACAGGCTGTTCCTGTGGCTGTTTGTCATCATCACTACTCTGGGGACTCTGGCCATGTTCATGGACGCCAGACTCAACTACACCCCAGACGAACCTTTCCCCCTGAGGCCGTAGTCCATTCACACACCTCAGCACAGCCACTCTGGTGCTCACAAGGGATTACAAGAACTACACTTCCCATAATTCCATACCTGAGTACCAACTTCTTTGATATGACAAGGACCAGAGGTTTCCCCAGGTAAAACTCAGTGTTCTATGTATAATGTATAATGTATTGTTAGGGATGACACAGTACCATATACTTTTATATGAATAGTCCCCTTATCTGATCCTACTCCTTTATGAAAGCAATACAATCTAATATAGACGGTTTATAGATTAGCATCTATTTAAATAGGACAGATATATTATTTATATATAGTACCAGTCAAAAGTTTGGACGCACCTAGTCATTCAGGGTTTTAATTTATTTGTACTATTTTCTACATTGTAGAATAATTGTGAAGACATCAAAACTATGAAGTAACACATATGGAATCATGTAGTAACCAAAAAAAGTGTTAAACATATATTTTATATTTTTCAAAGTAGCCACCCTTTGCCTCTTGGCATTCTCTCAACCAGCTTCATGAGGTAGCCACCTGGAATGCATTTTAATTAACAGATGTGCCTTGTTAAAAGTTCATTTGTGGAATTT
This sequence comes from Salmo trutta, assembly GCF_901001165.1. Classification (NCBI taxonomy): domain Eukaryota; kingdom Metazoa; phylum Chordata; class Actinopteri; order Salmoniformes; family Salmonidae; genus Salmo; species Salmo trutta. The sequence continues at coordinate 48,655,989 of NC_042961.1, read as the reverse complement.
CTTTCCTTCTTAATGCGTCAATTGTGTTGTGACAAGGTAGGGGTGGTAGGCAGAAGATATCCCTATTTAGTAAAAGACCAAGCCCATATTATGGCAAGAACAGCTCAAATAAGCAAAGAGAAGCAACAGTCCATCATTACTTTAAGACATGAAGGTCAGTCAATGTGGAACATTTCAAGATCTTTGAATGTTTCTTCAAGTGCAGTCGCAAAAACCATCAAGTGCTATGATGAAACTGTCTCTCATGAGGACCGCCAAGTAACAGACACATCTCAACATCAACTGTTCAGAGGAGACTGCGAGAATCAGGCCTATGTGGTCAAATTGCTGCAAAGAAACCACTATTAAAGGACACACAAGAAAAAGAGACTTGTTTGGGCCAAGAAACACGGTTAATTGACATTAGACTGGTGGAAATCTGTCCTTTGGTCTGATGACCCCAAATTTGAGATTTTTGGTTGCAACCGCTGTGAAATTGTGAGATGCAGAGAAGGTGAACGGATGATCTCTGCACATGTGGTTCCCACCATGAAGCATGAAGGAGGAGGTGTGATGGTGCTTTGCTGGTGACACTGTCTATGATTTATTTAGAATTCAAGGCAGACTTAACCAGCATGGCTACCACAGCATTCTGCAGCGATACGCCATCGCATCTGGTTTGCGCTTAGTGGGACTATCATTTGTTTTTCAACAGGACAATGACCCAAAACACACTTCCAGGCTGTGTAAGGGCTATTTGACCAAGAAGGAGAGTGATGGAGTGTTGCATCAGATGACCTGGCCTCCACAATCACCCGACCTCAACCCAATTGAGACGGTTTGGCATGAGTTGGACCGCAGAGGTAAGGAGTGCTCAGCATATGTGGGAACTCCTTCAAGACTGTTGGAAAAGCATTCCTCATGAAGCTGGTTGAGAGAATGCCAAGAGAGTGCAAAGCTGTCATTAAGGCAAAGGGTGGCTACTTTGAAGAATATAAAATATGTTTTGATTTGTTAAACAATTTTTTGGTTACTACATGATTCCACATGTGTTATTTCATAGTTTTGATGTCTTCACTACTATTCTACAATGTAGAAAATAGTAAGAATTAAAGAAAAACCCTTGAATGAGTAGGTGTGTCCAACCTTTTGACTGGTACTGTACGTTATCAATTGTAATGTATCCTGGTCTTCCAATGTGTTTGAATTTGAAAGGCAATACACTGCTTGTAGTATTAAATAACTGATTTAATGTACCAACCATTGTCATAGGATTATTCTCTGTTGACTATACCCAATGTGACTATTAAAACCTACCCAAACCAGAAATCGTGGATAGATGGCAGCATTCGCGTGAAAGTGAAAGCACGAACCAACGCATTTTCACATGGCAAGGTGACTGGGAATATGTGTCAGGGCTGTGCGCTGCTGGTGGAGAAGTCAGGTGCAAGAGAGCAGGGAGTATTGAACAAGCGCACACTTTATTATGGCAGTAGAGAAAATAACAGAAGAACGCAGCTTCTTGAAAACCTCCAGCCCACAAGGCAAAAGTGTAAGCCGCGATAAATGTTCAATACAAGACACTATAATACAAAATAAACAAACTGTGTGCAAAAACACGGAAACATGAAAACCCAGTTGGGCGCATAACGATAACCACTTAACACGAAACAATTACTCACAAAGACATGGAGGGGAACAGAGGACTAAATACATGCAGTGTGATTATGGAATGAAAACCAGGTGTGTATGGAACAAGACAAAACATATGGACATATGAGAAATGGAGCGGCGATGGCTAGAAAGCCGGTGACATCGATCGCCGAACGCCACCCGAACAAGGAGAGGAGCCGACTTCGGCGGAAGTCGTGACAATGTGGCCGAATACAAACAGTGTAGTTATACCCTCCATAATGCAATCAAACAGGCAAAACGTCAGTGCAGAGTCAAAGTGGAGTCGCAATTCAACGGCTCAGACACAAGATGTATGTGGCAGGGTCTATAGACAGTCACGGACTACAAAGGGAAAACCAGCCACGTCACGGACACCAACGTCTTGCTTCCAGACAAGCTAAACACCTTCTTCACCTCCTTTGAGGATAACACGCGGCCCACTACCAAGGACTGTGGGCTCTCCTTCTCTGTGGCTGACGTGAGTAAGACATTTAAGCATGTTAACCCTCGCAAGGCTGCCGGTCCAGACGTCATCCCTGGGCGCGTCCTCAGAGCATGCGCAGACCAGCTGGCTGGAGTGTTTACAGACATATTCAATCTCTCCCTATCCCAGTCTGCTGTCAATACCTGCTTCAAGATGTCCAGCATTTTTCCTGTACCCAAGAAAGCAAAGATAACTGAACTAAATTACTATCACTCCGTAGCACTCACTTCTGTCATCATGAAGTGATTTGAGAGGCTAGTTATAAGGATCACATCACCTCTACCTTACCTGACTCCCTAGACCCACTTCAATTTGCTTACCGCCCCAATAGATCCACAACCGATGCAAACACCATTGCACCGCACACTGCCCTGTCTCATCTGGATAAGAGGAATACCTATGTAAAAATGCTGTTCATTGATTATAGCTTAGCATTCAACACCATAGTACCCTCCAAGCTCATCATTAAGCTCGGGGCCCTGGGTCTGAACCCCGCTCTGTGCAACTTGGTCCTGGACTTCCTGATGGGCCGTCCCCAGGTGGTTAAGGTAGGAAACAACACCTCCACTTCGCTGATCCTCAACACAAGGGCCCCACAAGGGTGTGTGCTCAGCCCCCTCCTGTACTCCCTGTTCACCCATGATTGCGTGGCCAAACACGCCTCCAACTCAATCATCAAGTTTGCAGACAACACAACAGTAGTAGGCCTGACTACCAACAATGACGAGACAGCCTACAGGGAGGAGGTGAGGGCCCTAGGAGAGTGGTGCCAGGAAAATAGCCTCTCACTCAATGTCGACAAAACAAAGGAGGTGATCGTGAACTTTAGGAAACCGTAGAGTGAGCACGCCCCTATCCACATCGACGGGACCGCAGTGGAGAAGGTGGAAAGCTTCAAGTTCCTCGGTGTGCGCATCACTGACGATCTGAATTGGTCCAACCACACACACAGTGTAGTGAAGAAGGTGCAACAGCGCTGAAGAAATTTGGCTTGGCTCCTAAAACTCTCACAAACTTTTACAGATGCACAATTGAGAGCATCCTGTTGGGCTATATCACCGCCTGGTACGGCAACTGCACCACCCACAACCGCAGGGCTCTCCAGAGGGTGGTGCAGTTTGCCCAAGGGGGCAAACTGGGGGCAAACTACCTGCCCTCCAGGACACCTACAGCACCCGATGTCACAGGAAGGCCAAAAAGGTAATCAAGAACCACCTGAGCCACGGCCTGTTCACCCCTCTATCATCCAGAAAGTGAGGTCAGTACAGGTGCATCAAAGCTGGGACCGATAAACTGAAAAACATCTATCTTAAAGCCATCTGACAGTTAAATATCCATCACTAGCCCGTTTACACCCGGTTACTCAACCCTGCACCTTAGAGGCTGCTGCCCTATATACATAGACTTGGAATGACTGATCACTTTAATAATGGAACACTAGTCACTTTAATAATGGAACACTAGTCACTTTATTAATGGAACACTAGTCACTTTAATAATGTTTAAAAAATGTTTACATACTGCTTTACTCATCTCATATGTACAGTATATACTGTATTCTATTCTACTGTATTTAAGTCAATGCCACTCTGACATTGCTCAATCTAATATTTATATTTTTCTTAATTCCATTATTTTACTTTTAGATTTGTGTGTATTGTTGTGAATCGTTTTTAGATACTACTGCACTGTTAGATATTACTGTCCTGTTGGAGCTAGGAACACAAGCATTTCTCTATACCCGCAATAACATCCGCTAAATATGTGTATGTGACCAATACAATGTGATTTGATTTGATTAGAGAGGTTAGCTTGGGTGCCAGTTCCTGCTCTCTTGCTAGCTCTTTATGGAAGTGTTGTGCCATGTTTGGGAGTTGGCAAGAGCACAAACAAATCTGGGACTAGGCTATAGTAGTTTCTCTAGTCTGGATGTAAACTAACCATGCTTGTATTGGCAGATTGACTCCATTGTTGGCCTCATTAATTTCCTTAAGAACATCTGTTATTATCTTCCCATGATTAAACTCTACATCCTCTTCTACCAAGCTATACTAATGGCCCATTCTAACACATAGGCTGCGTCTGTAATGGCACCCTTATCACTACAGAGCCCATAGTGCTCTGGTCAAACATGCATTATATAGGATGCATCCCTAGAGTGATTTATAGAGGTAGAAATTAAAAATTAAAGGATATTTTGGGAGGGTGAAAGAATGGTGCTGAACCTCTCACCACCTGCAGTTTGTCATTTTGACAGAGGGGGGCAGCAGACTGCAGTGTGTACTCCCCTTCTACTGTCATCAGCTCCACCACAATCAGAAGTATGGGAGTATGTGATGGCATTACTGTCACTTTCACTTTGCTTTTCAGCTATTTCAAAAGACCTGAGTACATTCATAAGACATCACAGAGTTGTTCTTTATTCCTTTTATCCTGTGGAGAATCTGAATTAACAATATGTTTGTTTTGTTTCCACAATGATCGGGGTTAAAGATGCTTGCCGTAAAGACACTGTAAGTTAATGTATTATTTAGGAAAAACTTATAGCTGTAGTTCACTCTTCAACTATTTTTATAGGATTTTGTAGTTTTTACTTTCATGTGACATCTTCCTCCTACTATTAATCATTTAAAAAAAGTTGCCCATGTTGAAAGTGAACTGGTACTAAACAACATACTCAAACTGTTACCTAACCTTGTCTTTGCATGCTCCCCCTTCTCTCCTCATCCCTAACCCCACCCCTTGATTACTTTCAAGTGCACGGCTACCTAGCAACCCCTGGACTACACTATGTGCTTTGTAACCCTGGGAGCAGCAGCAGGTGAATGAATGGACTTGTAAACAGGCTGTTGACGTATCGATACACCATTCTAAGGGGCATTGTTTTGGTCTCAAGAGTTGTTCCTATGAGAACTCACATACCGGTGGCCTATAATTGGCCTCACGTTCAGTTTACTTTCCTGTCCAAATATATTTACTGTACATTAATTGAAGGTCCTGTCTTCTCATTGCCAGGTCTCCTTTGAAAGAGAGGTATTTTGATCTCAATGTGACAACCTGGTAAAATGAAGGTAAAATAAAAATAAACCAATTGAGGTATAAGAGTATTATGACATTTGAACATACTGTACTTTTCTGTGTAGACAGTCATCAAAACATGTTCTCTCTCCCGTACAGATGATATGGTCAATGGGTCATAGAGTTGAGTACACACATACAGTACTAAAGTGAAATAACATTACCTCTCTCATTACATCATGAGAAAAATGAACAAGACAATGTCCCTAGGACTATCCTGCTGTCTCAGGAAATTAGAGAGAAAGCGAGGGAGAGCAATGTAGAGAGAAATGAGGGAGAGTGGATGAGGACAGAAGAAAGGAGGAGGAGGACATTAGCCCATTGTGGACTGTTGGCTTTTCAGGGAAAGCTTTAGGACCCAGCATGTTTTATTGTTAACGGTTCAGTAGCTTCCAAGGGAGCGTACAGGACTTTAATCACTGCTTTTCAGTCTCTCCAACACCCGAGGAGGGTTGGGGGCCCGCAGGAGAAAAGCAAAGAGGTGTAAGCCTTGCCCTTCTTAAGGGCTGATTTAGCTGGTTTTGCTCTCCCATCGAGCATTGTGCAACAGCAAAAAAAATTACAAGACAAATGTGTGTTTACCAGGGGGGAAAAGGTGGTAAAAGAGAACGGGAAGGAGAGGGAGAGAACCGTTGATTTTGTGTGTCCTGAGTCACCAGGACACACAAAATCATTGGTTCTCTCCCTCTCTGGCCCCTAGTTCCAATATGGGCCAATAGGACGGTAGATAAATCACATACTGTAACTAGGAGCAACAGCACTATAGTGATCAGTGCTGAGAGAGCTATTGGGGTTCCATGAAGAGAAGTTACTTACTATCTCTTCCTCCAAGTCAAGCTATACGACTAGAGGACATTCCTTAAATTACAAGGACCTTCTTCCCAGCAACAATGGGCCCTTTGTTGGCCCCCTGAGCCCAGCATCGAGGCCCCGGGCTTAGCTAGGAAGCGGCTGAACACTAGCTTAGTTTATACCTGACACTAATATGCGTCCGTTGACCTGATCTTGTCCACATTCTGATTGTGCCCATATTTTCAGAAATATGTCTACACATGGTATTAAAATGTGTCTCATGTCTGTCCACTGTGTCCGCATTATGACCAGATTTCCTGCTCCCTCCCTGCATGCAAATTATTTGATTTTACGGGTTAATGGTGATTTAAATGGTTTCACTGTCCATATCCGTCTACATTTGTAAGTAATCCAGGCACAATGCGTGCCTGACTACCGCAGGAGGTGGTCAGGAAGATCTGATCACAATCAGATCCCAATGCATCTTTTAATTGTCTATCAGGACAAAGGATGCATGTTAGAACCAGTTATAAAAGGGGCTATTGACTGAATGGCAGGGAGATGGAGGCTGCTGGTGGAGGAGGGGAGGGAGGGAGGGAGGAGATTGAAGGGATGGAGGATTGGGGCAGGATCGCCCATGCCTTTGGGACATCCTACTGTCTACTGTGTTCTGTGAAAAACAACCATTTGATTGAACTCCAAGAAAACACCATCAAACTCTATGTATTATATACCTTTAATCCACTGGTGGCTTGCGAAAATCCCAGTATTCTGGCACTGCAGAGATCGTTTCCTCCCAGAGTGTCTATGATTATAGCTTCCTCCCAGTGTCTGGCTATGGATCGTGATTTCCTAGCTATGTGAAGTAACACACACTGTGGCGCCAGTCATGTTGCTCTCGGGACAATGGGTAGAAATCAGAAGGCAATGAGTGCCAATCACAACCAGGAAGTGAGCTGAAGTGCTCATTGTGTGTGATTAATTGACCCAGCCAGCGTGACGGATTAAATACTGTAGGTGGATCATTATACGTGGACAAGTAGGGTAAGAGAGCACTGTCTATGAATTTGAGAATGGTTTCATTTGTCCAGCCCCATCCCTCATCTGTTTACCAAAACAACTGCGGAGTGTCGCTTCATTATTTTTTGAACTACAGATTTCAGCTTTAAAGCGGAGTAAGGACAATGTACATCAGTGGCAGCTGGTGTCAGTATGCTGTGATTGCTGGTGTGAGGGATGGAGATGGTTGGTGTACAGTCGAGCTTACAGTCGAGCTTACCACGCCAGTCAGGTATTTACGAGGCTAACAGTCTACTGTGAGAAGAGAAAGGGAGAGTGAGTTATGTATCTGTAGCCTACCTTACTGTACAGAAGTAGGTCAGTGGCACTGCAGCAGTTAGGCTCCAACACACATGTGAACACACACACACACACACACACAACTCTAGGTCTTAGTGAGTACAAATAATATTATTCCCCCAAGGATTTTATTCTAGATTGTTAATGAGATATTCTATTGAGGTATATCCTGTTTTTAATTACATAACTTCACAAATAAGTTTAACCTACTGACTTGCTAAACTGTGGACCTGCACAATGCAATCTGACTGTTGAATATTTCGGTATCACTTAAAACACTTAAAGCATCCAGGTATAATGTTATAAGCATGCATAAGCCTTTATAATGTTATTAACAAGACTTATCAAGTTGTCTCTCTGTATAAAAATACATAAATGTAAAACATAGGAGAGCTGTGGTGATTTTAGCATGTAAATCTTGGTGGTGGGGGGGGATGCATGCCAGCAAAGCCACTACACAACACAACACTAAACAATACAATACATGAATTGTGCTATAATCTTGACAAACGGTGCCCACATACTCTTAGGGCCTACATAAAGCTGTCCCAACAGCAGAGTCCCAACAGCAGTCCCAACACCTTACCACTGTTACACCTGGCTATCAGCGGAGCCTTGTCTGGCAGCGAAACAGTTCATTCAGCCTCTTTTACGGCTTTTTAAAAAAAACATAGCTGATGTGGCTGACTTGCTGAAACAAATGTGGTTCCTACTGACAATTAAGATGTACAAACTATGGCATAAGGGGACAACAAGCGGATAAGTGGCAATCCGTAATTTTGATTAAGACATTAATGAGCGAGCTATTGACGGACATAGTCAATATAACTATTTGTTCAGCACTTTCGAAATGTACAGAATTCAGAACATGAGCCGTTCTTACAGTGTTCTCCCTGTACACCAAGTCAGAACCGTACGATAAATAAAGGGGGCATATAATCAGACAACGAAAGCTCTTACAACATTTGATGATTACATTTCTCAAAATCAAGGTATAGGCTACATGTGCACCACCAAGTCAGAAGAATAGGCGAAATTAACCTCTATGGGATCGGTGTCCTTAAACCAGGACAGTTGTTGCTCAATATGCGATAATGTGACTAGAATGACGTTGTAAACAACAGCCAACTTTCTGGGACATAGACATGTCTTATATTGTCAAAAAGCATAAATGACTGATAATCTAACTGCAGTGTCCAATCTACAGTAGCTATTACAGCGAAAAAATACCATGCTATTGTTTGAGGATAGTGCACAACATCAAAACACTTTTATCATGGCAACTGGTTTGATACATTCACTTCGGAAGGTAAATAATATACTTACATTCAGTAATCTTGCTCTGATTTGTCATCCTGAGGGTCCCAGAGATAAAAATGTAGCAGAGTTTTGTTTGATAAAATCTGTTTTTATATTCAAATGTACGAACTGGGTTCTAAAGTTTGACCCCACTGCTGTCTCTGGCTCCACACCCACCGCGCCTGGCCATCTAGATGAGTGAAGGTTAGTGTCTTTTCTGTAGGGAAGCTAATGATCCATCATGTATGACATTCCTGGGAGTGTGTAGACTTTATTTTTTTATTGCCATAGCATTTTTGTATGTTCTCTATAGTTATGCACTTGAAAATGTATAAATTGACCAATTCAGCACATTTGGGCAAACTCCTGGAAGACTTGATACAAAATATTGTGTAATGATGTAATTCTTCAATGGATCAGTCTGACACTTTGCACACAAACTGCTGCCATCTTGTGGACAACATCTAAATTACACCTAGAATCCTACATCACCGTCTGGCCTTTCTCTTGCATTTCAAAGAGAGAAAACACGTATTTTTTTGCTTGTATTATCTTTTACCAGATCGAATGTGTTATATTCTCCTACATTAATTTCAATTTTTCACAAACGTCAAAGTGTTTCCTTTCAAATGGTATCAACAATATTCATATCCCTTCTTCAGGTCCTGAGCTACAGTTCAATTTGGGTATGTCATTTTAGGCGGAAATTGGAAAAAAAGGGTCCGATCCTTAAGAGGTTTTAAGAGGTGGAAATAAACCAAATTATTAGGGTGCGGTACATGGGCTACTAACAGCTTACTACACAACATACACTTTGTATTACTTTCTTAGCTACAGCATACATATCTCCCTGGCATATAACATAATTTATTCAGCAGCAAAGAAAATATTTTTGGACTCACCTTGTTGTGCTGTGCTCACTTGAACAGGAAGGTGGCCCGGCGATGCTTCGTGGGGAAATTTGGTCATCAAACTTTGTCATCAAAGTCTGGCATTCTCTGGATTTATGGTGCTTTCAAGACAACTGGGAACTCTAAAAAAAATCATGATGATGTCAATGATCTTCAGGTCGTAGCTCTAGGCTCGAGTTCTGAATTTACAATTCCGAGTTGGATAAAAGTTCTAAATTTATTTTCCCAGTCGTAGCTCGTTTTTCCTGAGTTCCCAGTTGTCTTGAACTCACTAGTCAGATTTTTCAGTTCTGGGTTAACAGTTGTTTTGAGCATGGCATAAATCATGCTTCATTGACAGCATGGCCAATGTTAAATGTTTATCATTTTAAACTAAGAAAAGAGACCCTCAATCTTAGACTAGGGAGCACACAGCCGCTCCACTGAATAGCAGGCTAATGATTGCTTTGCAATGCTTGCAGTTAGCCACTGATTCCTTCCAAACCACTCATTGTTGAATTTGCTATTTCCAACTTGTTGTGTAATGTTTATATCCAATGGCCGATGTGCACCGATACATTTTATCTATAATTTATCTTAAATGTTTCTCTTTATATGACAAGGATTAAAAAGGATTTGCCAGTAGATTGTCAACTTGATTTATGATGATGACTGCAAGCTAAGATTTTGAAAGTATGATGTTGACATGATCAGTCCAATCAAAGCTACTGTAGATATGTCATTTTATCTGTGGCCAATGACCTTGAGCCTTCTTGGATGGGCACTTCTAAGGGGCTACAATTTTCTAGTTCTACCCTTGGTGGTGATGTAGTGTCCCCATGAGTGACAGAACACTGAGCCAATCAGGGCATAATGCTCCGTATTTTCTGCTGGCTTGCCCCACCACCACAGAAAGCACTGAGCTAGGCTGAAACACCTGCATTTGGAGCTGCCTTACTCAAGAAAACAAAAAAGAGACCATGTTTGTATGCTGCTTTATTAACTCAATGATATATATATATATATATATATATATATATATATGTATTACATTGTTTGTAAACTGATATGTGACACATATAAATGCCAAAATAACATGCAAAAACAGGAAAGCCCCCCAAAAATATGGGGTAAAAATTTAATGACGGGTCTCCTCTGAAGGAAAGGCATCCCTCACTGGAAAACAAGTTCTAAGAAAAAGTTCATTATTGTCATTTGGCCAGTTCTTGAAGGTAAAATATGAACCTGATGTGTCTCTAGACAGTTCCAGGAGCAAATGTACAAACAGTTTAATCTTTTCAAAAATGTGGGGGTGATTTTTTTCAACGGATAAGGCCTGGGAACACCTGTCAGCTAAGCAACGCTGGCATTCTGAAACTGAACAAATAGTTACCGTCAGCCAGGTAGGAACTGTACCGTTGTTTTACAGTACCGTCTTGCCCGAAAAACAACTGTAGCTTCCCTGGAATGAAGAAGTAGCATGGGCAATGGGCGTGACATAACGGTAAGGGCCCTGGGAGGAGGGGATGCGAGAAGAGACCTCTCACGCATCACCGGGCACGATGACTGGACACACACCCCCTCGCGGGCCCTCATGCAAAATTTAAATCCCCCTTCCCGCAAGCTCAGCACTACAGTATTCAAGGTGCGGCTCGAGCTATAACAGGTGGAAAGGAGATCAAGAACGACAACAATATTGTGTTTACTGACGCTATTCTGACGCTTTTAATGAAGATAGGTAGATCTACCTCGCAAATATAGACTGCATTAAGAGAACCGTTGTGTGCCTGTGGACACGCACAAAAGGATTCATAGTTTTTTCGCCAACAGAAACTTATTTATTTAGTCATTTAAAAAAGAATCGCCAAAATAATTTTCTTTTTAAAGATGGCAAACTCGGGAATTCAACTTTTAGGATTCGCCCTGTCACTCGTCGGTGTCATTGCACTTATCGTGGGGACCATTCTTCCACAGTGGAAGATGTCTGCGTACATAGGAGACAACATCATAACGGCGGTTGCCATGTACCAAGGACTATGGATGTCATGCGCTTTTCAGAGCACAGGGCAGCTCCAATGTAAAATCTACGACTCGATCCTACAGCTAGACGGTGAGTATAAAGAAGCTAAATATTTATTTGACCGTTATATTTCTATGACGGTATGCGCGTCCTGTGCGCACCTCACACACTGTGAATTACGCATGCATATAGGCTATAGGCTATCTTATTATCAAAGGAGGAATGTCATGGGTATGGTGACTTGTTTCGGGAAAGTCTCATGTTGTACCAGTAAATGGAATTGATTGACGGGATATACAGGTGAGCAGACACCTGAGCAGACACCTGAGACGGTCGGTTGAGGTCCCCGCCCATTTTCCTATGGAGCAGTTCTTGTTCAATGGAGCACATTGGTGTCACTGATAAAGGCGTCGCCTCGGGACTGTTAGTCGTTTAATTGACCCTCTCATGGTTATCATTTAGTAGCACCTTTTGTATGATTATACAGTGGGATACTGTTAACTCCTTTTCAGGTGCCACACTCACTGACACTTCAATCACTCTGGATATTACTCTTGAAAAATCAATTAGAAACGTCTCTGACATTTACTCTTATCAGAACCCCTTGTACACCTGGAGTTGTCATTCCTGTTAATGTTCCCTGCAACCTCTCCCCACCTCCCAACCCATTTTCCCCTCTCTGCTGTATATTCTCAAACGGCTCTTTAATTATTTGCTATTTTTATCTCTTACTTTTTGGGGGGATATTAGATTAAAACTACATTTATTTATTCATTTTGATCTAACCTTTATTTCACTAGGCAAGTCAGTTAAGAACAAATTCTTATTTACAATGACGGCCTACAAAAAGGCAAGAAGGCCTCCTGCGAGGAAGTGGGCTGGGATCAAAACACACATCACGACAAGAGAGACAACACAACAGCACATAAAGAGAGACCTAAGACAACATAATAGCAAGGCAGCAACACAGCATGGTAGTAACACGACATAACAACAACCTGGTAGCAACACAACATGGTAGTAGCACAAACATGGTACAAACATTGTTGGTTAAGGGCTTGTAAGTGAGCATTTCACAGTAAGGTCTACACCTGCTGTATTCGGCGCATGTGACAAATAAAATTTGATTTGGAAGAGAGAGAGAGGGAGAGGGAGAGAGAGGGGGGGGGGGTAGAGAGAGGGGGGGTAGAGAGACTTGCTGATCTTTTATTTTAAATTTACATTCTGCAATATATCCCACAAGTCTATAAATTAAAGCTATCTATAACTGCCACACCTCTCTCTCCCTCTTTCTCTCACTATCTTGCTACTCCTTTCCCTCCTCTCCCTTTCCTGCTCTCTCTCCTCTCCCTGGTGTGTGTATGTGTGTGCGTGTGTTTCTCAGGCGCTCTCCAGGCCACCCGTGCCCTGATGATTGTTGGCATCATCGTATCCATCGCTGGGCTGGGCGTGGCCACCATGGGCATGAAGTGTACCACCTGCGGAGGAAACAACAAAGTGCGGAAGTCTCGCACCGCCATGACTGGAGGCATCATCCTACTGGTTGGAGGTGTGTGTGTGTGTGTGTGTGTGTGTGTGTGTGTGTGTGTGTGTGTGTGTGTGTGTGTGTGTGTGTGTGTGTGTGTGTGTGTGAGTGAGTGAGTGAGTGAGTGAGTGAGTGAGTGAGTGAGTGAGTGAGTGAGTGAGTGAGTGAGTGAGTGAGTGAGTGAGTGAGTGAGTGAGTGAGTGAGAGAGAGAGAGAGAGAGAGAGCGATCAGAATAATCACCACAAACATTATCTTTTCTTATGGTCCAGAGTTTTCCTTACATGGTCAAATGACTTGGTCATTAAATCTCAGGGCCCTACTTTTTTTTTACATTCTTTCTAAGCTGGTTTGAGATCTGTGCTTATTATGTCACTTGGGCATTCTGGTTCCTAACAGGGGCTATATAGAGAGATCGAGAGAATCATCACAGACATATACTGTATTTTCTTTATGTGTAGGCACTTCTTGTTTAACATTACATGAAAAGATCTGTGTTAGAGGTCACTTAGTTATTCTGGTCCAGCGTTTGAGATCTTAGAGACTACTGTATGTAGGAGGTTTGACCCTCTATCTGGCCACCAGCTGCTCTCCCACTCATCTAAGCCTGACGAAGACCTTCGGGTCGAAACGTTGCACAATAAAAGTCACGCTCATCTACCCAGGTTCCCCTGGAGGTCACATAGGGAGAGAATGGGGCGTTTTTACTGACTCTGTGGCTATTACTCTGACACTATTCCCTATTTAATGCATTACTTTTTACTAGAGCCTACAGGGATCTGGTCAAAAGTAGTGCACTATATAGGGAATAGTGTGCCATTTGGGACACTGGTTGTTACTGTTATATAAGAGGTAATTATTAACTCTCATCAGGCAATGGCAGTAAAATCTAATGGTTAGGGCCTGTTATTCACGAAGGGTCTCAGAATAGAAGTGCTGATCTAGGATCACTTCTTTATTTTAGATTATAATTAATGGACAGGGGGGACTAGATCTTAGCTCATTTGAAGACTCTTATAGGTCAATGGCAGTAAACAGCTAATGACTGGAACTCAATAGCTAGCCTCCCATTGACTTCTTGAGTGTTTGGCTCCCCTCTCTCAAATACCTCTTTATGATGTCTCGATGTACTGATCTGTCTGTATCTGTTTGATCTTCTCCTTCAGCTCTGTGTGCATTAGTGTCCTGCTCATGGTTCGCTCACAATCTCATCCGGGCCTTCTATAACCCATATACTCCTGTCAACACCAAGTAAGTATCCCTACAAAATGAATGTATTGGCTTTTCCCTTCTATTGAGTGGTCTTATTTTTAAAAAGGTCCAATATGCAGAAATCGTGCTGCCATTTCCTGGTTTCAAAAATTCTAATAGTTCACCAAATTTCAGCTTGTGACAAAACAAACAACCCCTAGTGTAGTGCAGGAGTAGGTAGCCATGGTCCTCGTAGAATGCCGCATCCACTTCATGTTTTTTATTTAACTGACCTGGAAGACCAGGTGTGTTGAATTTAGGCAATCACTGAACTGATCAATTAACTCAGTTGGGCAGGTGGGGTGCCTAGTTGGGACAAAGGGTTGCCTAACCCTGGGTTAGAGAATCATTGTACCATCTGAACCACTATGAAATATATTTTCAATAACCAAAAATATTGTATTTTCAGATGTTTGAATCTGGTGTACAAAAACGAAAGTAAATGACACAAAAACGAAACGAGAAAAAAAAGAACGAGAAGCATAGAAATAGCGCACATAGAAGATATCTACCACTTCTTAGACTTGCTTTCAATGCGAATCACAGATCTATAACTACCATTTCTATGTGCAGTAATACCTGTCAAGCAAAGTTGGCTTGGCGCCGTCTTAAGTCTTTGATTATTGACTTAAAATAATGCAAGGCTGGAGAAAAAATGTGCACACCATATGGCTTTCCAGGAGAATAATGTAAGAACACTGTTCTAGAACAACGTCTCACTCTTCTCTCCATCTCCCCAATAACAGGTTTGAGTTTGGGGCAGCCATCTTCATCGCCTGGGGGGGTTCTTTCCTGGACCTGCTGGGGGGAGCCATGCTGGCATCTTCCTGCCCCAGGAGTAAAAAGCCGGTGCCCAAATACCCTGTCATGAGTGGCGTGAGTGCTCGCTCACCATCCAGCAGCACCAAGGAGTACGTGTGAGCTAAATCATGCTGCCAGATTATAATGAGATTCACAGAAATTGTTGTGAGGTTTACAGATATGCCCCGACCCCACCCCACCCCAACAGGACCGTTGTGATGTCTCTCACCAGCTCCCAAAATTCCACAATTGTTTATTAGTGGGCCTCACAAATACACTATAATTGGTTATTAGATCCCACCTTATATTATGTCTTAGGGTGCATGTTCTCGTATTACACAAACACACACACACTTCTCTTATTACAGCCAAGATGCAGCATCATGGCAAACACTCACCTCCTTTTAGGAAACACTGTCTACTTAAATTAACATTTCCATTGTAATTGAAGGTAGTCAATTAAACTTGTTGTGGTGCTAAGGTCCTACTCTTGGCATACTCATGGGACAGCTATGTATGTAAAATAGGAAACGGGACAAGCGCACGACCAATACTTTTACAATGGAGTTTTCTGTAGACATGACCGTCTCCAATTCTGTTCAATGTTCAAGCCAAGTGGAACTTCACACTAGTTGTGAGTGACTGTATACGCTATGGTGAATCACCGGACAATTCACTATTGCACTCCAAAAGGGAGGGGGCTTTTCATACAGGACTGCAATGTACTCTGTCCCTTTATAAAATCTCTCAGAACAGTCATTCTCAACAGGTACATTATTACAAGAAGTGTTTATTTTTATTATTGTAATACATAATATACAGTGCATTCGGAAAGTATTCAGACCTCTTCCCTTTATCCACATGTTGTCACGTTACAGCCTTTATCTAAAATGTGTAAAATATTTTTTTTTCCTCATCAATCTACACGTAATGTCCCATAATGGCAAAGCAAAAACAGGTTTAGAAGTTTTTGCAAATGTATTAAAATAAAAAACAGAACTACCTTATTTACATAACTATTCAGACACTGCTATGAGACTCGAAATTGAGCTCAGGTGCATCCTGTTTCCATTGATCATCCTTGAGATGTTTCTACAACTTGATTGGAGTCCACCTGGGGTAAATTCAATTGATTGGACATGATTTGGAAAGTCACACACCTGTCTATATAAAGGTCCCACAGTTGACCGTGCATGTCAGCGCAAAAACCAAGCCATGACGTCGAAGGAATTGTCCGTAGAGCTCCGAGACAGGATTGTGTCGAGGCACAGATCTGGGGAAGGGTAGCAAACAATGTCTGCAGCATTGAAGGTCATCAAAGAACACAGTGACCTACACCATTCTTAAATTGAAGAAGTTTGGCACCACCAAGACTCGTCCTAGAGCTGGCCACCCGCCCAAACTGAGCAATCGGGGAGGTGACCAAGAACCTGATGGTCACTATGACAGAGCTCCAGAGTTCCTCCGTGGAGATGGGAGAACCTTCCAGAAGGACAACCATCTCTGCAGCACTCCACCAATCAGGCCTTTATGGTAGAGCGGCCAGACAGAAGCCACTCCTCAGTAAAAGGCACATGACAGCCCGCTTGGAGTTTGCCAAAAGGCACCTAAAGGACTCAGACCATGAGAAACAAAATTCTCTGGTTTGATGAAACCAAGATTGAACTCTTTGGCCTGAATGCCAAGCGTTACGTCTGTAGGAAACCTGGCACCATCCCTACGGTGAAGCATGGTGGTGGCAGTATCATTCTGTGGGGATGTTTTTCAGCGGCAGGGACTGGGAGACTAGTCAGGATCGAGGGAAAGATGAACAGAGCAAAGTACAGAGAGATCCTTGATGAAAACCTGCCCCAGAGTGCTCAGGACCTCAGGTTGGGGCGAAGGTTTACCTTCCAACAGGACAACCCTAAGCACACAGCCAAGTCATTGCAGGAGTGGCTTTGGGACAAGTCTCTGAATGTCCTTGAGTGGCCAGGTCAGAGCCCGGGCTTGAACATCTCTGGAAAGACCTGAAAATATCTGTGCAGCGACGCTCCCCATCCAACCTGACAGAGCTTGAGAGGATCTGCAGAGAAGAATGGGAGAGATTCTCCAATACAGGTGTGCCAAGCTTGTAGTGTCATGACCAAGAAGACTCAAGGCTGTAATAGCTGCGAAAGATGCTTCAACAAAGTACTGAGTAAAGGGTCTGAATACTTATGTAAATGTGATATTTCAGTTTTCAAAATTTCTACAAACCTGTTTTTTCTTTGTCATTATGGGGTATTGTGTATAGATTGATGAGGGCAAAAAAAATGATTTCATCTATTTTAGAATAACGCTGTAACGTTACAAAATGTGGAAACAGTCAAGGGGTCTGAATACTTCCCGAATGCACTGTACATTATCATCAAACTTGTTTTTTTTATGTGTTTTATCATTTGTTCATTATTCTGTATGAAGGCATGCTCTGTTCTGATGTCCACACTAGCATTCTACTTAGGATGGACCAATATATTTGGAATACATTATAGATAGTATGCTTGTTGTGTTCTTAGAATGTAGCCTGTGTTTTAAATGTAGCAAACTACAGTAGTACCATTCCTAAGTGCTAGCGTAGTCCAGTTCAGCCTTGTGTTTTTGCCTTTGGCTTTAAACAGCATAAGGAATATGGGATCTTTGTGCTGCACATTGCGAAAGCTCAACCATCCTGCCTGTGCCTGAAAAAGATGTTCAGCAGAATTTTAGTGCTGGGTCCTTTTGTATTTGTTTGTTGTAAGCATATAAATGAAATTGATGGATAGTAATAGTAACTACATTACTTATTTGTAATATTTCTATGGTTGTAAGATTAAGATGTTCTGAAAGGTTTTTCGAAATGTTTGTTTTAATAAAATGCAGCTTTAGTGTTTTTCTCTATCTAGCCCATTCATTTTAATTATTGAAAAGTTGACTCAGTGTTTTTTCTCATCACAATAGTTGAAATGCAATGTCTTAACTGTCAACATCCCATTATACAACAACTCTGGTAGTAAAATACACAACAGGAATATTATACAGCTTGTGATGTGTTTTTTGTCGTATTTGTCTCGACATGGGGGCTCGTATTTGGCTGTTTAGAAGTTTGACATAGGCTAGCGTAATTCTGGACGATGCTTAGCAATCAAATGTTACATTAAAAAAGAAAAGCTCCTCTTTTATTTCAAATAATACATTATTGTGCAAAACTCCTCCCATTTTCATGTAAATGTTCCCAATGCACATTACAATTCCATCCATTTAAGTCATGTGATAATGAAAGCATCACAATGAGCTATGATATGAAATGCAATGTTTCACTGAAAGACGTGACCAAAGTATACAAGAAAGTTACAGGCTTTGGTCAGGTCAATATTGTCCATATGACATTGAAACAGTGTGTGTGTCCCAAACAGCACCCTATTCCCTATATAGTGCACTACTTTTGACCAGGGCCCATAGGTCCCATGTAAGGAATAGGGTGCCATTTGGGACTAAGCCATTATTATAATAATATTTACACACCGAAGAAGAAAGTAGCCCTTCTGGACAGGAAAATTGTCCTGACATGTTTTGATGCTTCAATAGAATCTGTACATAGGAATATGTAAAGTTTCATCATTACATACAATTTAACAGTCATTCCTACAAAGTGTACCATTATGCCATAATACAAAAAACAACATAACCCATATATTATATACATTCTTTGAAAAAATGTGCTAAAAATTGTATAAACCAAAACTGTATTTTGTTGTAAATATAAATGATCATCAGTAGCCATCTTTTCCATCTGTCCCTGCATTCCAAAATAGTGATTATTCAACAGTAACCTGACACTCCACAAGGTGAGAGAAGCACAAATGTAGGTTAAGTCACAACAATTAGTAACCCAATGTTCCATCTGCACGTTACACGTTAACAGGCTTCTTTCCTTCCAAAGATGGTTTCCATTTTACCTTATCATTTAAAGAGTGCAACTTTTTTCAAATGTTGCCCTTCAGAAGCTTTAGAGACAAGCCACACTGTACTTTTCCAAGTGCAGATATTACTGCCGTAGTGGACTAGGAGCAGAACACGTTTCAGTACAATTCATTCACAGTAGCTAAATAAAGCACAATATACAAGCTTTAGATGCAAAGGTCTATAGAATCCTAGAATTCCGGCAATAGAATTGTCCTATTTGTGCCACGATGAGCGTTTCCATCTAATTTGGAGGTCACTTGTAATATTGATGGATTAAGGCCAAATTGATTCAGTTGAGTTTGGCTTCGAAGAACTTCATGGTCACATGTGGTGTTTAGGAGATGGGTGAGAGGATGAGGGAAAAGGGACATTGTCTCTTATTATTCATGTTATCATCCACGTCCTCGTCCCCTGGGTCCACTGGAAAGCGAGCAGTAACATGAGAGTTAAGGTTTAGTAGTTGCAATCTACTCATACAATTAGTGTTTAAGGTAGATAATAGCAGAATCATATTTTCTTCTTATTTGGATAAGATATAGTTATAAAGTGATGGTTTAAAATGGGTCTCTGATGCAAGATACCCTCTTGTTCTATGCTCACAAAAAACAGACATTATCACAAAAATACAATATGGTATATCTCGCTCTCAAAATATGTGGGTATACAGTGAGAACATATATCTTTCCACTTAAGGCTACTCACCTTTCTTAGAATGACCAATTTGTCCGAGCTTGGGCACACGGTGCCCTAGTCTCTGTGGGTTCAGTCTCTCACCATGTCGGTTCTGTGCTACCACCTGGGTGGAACTGACCTGTCGGACCTGGCTGTCTCGGGCCATTAGGTGGAATCAAATCTAGCATCCGTACATCTCTACTCTACAGCAGGGCGCGTGCGCTCTTCTCCGTTTCGTCCACTAGATGTCCTCCTTGATTCTCTCTTCTCACGTTGCCGAGGTTTACTTCCACAATGCCATTAAACAGTGTTCTGGGATTGTTTATAAGCGAAATCAGCAGAAATAGCCCGTTGACACGATGGATGGGGAAATTGTTGCCATGAAAACATGGTGAGGCTACACGGACACACCTAGTGCCCAAATGGACGACCTAAGAAGTGCAGCTGAGAGTCGCGAGTGGAGACGAATGGATTGGGTTCAGGTTGTCAGTCCTTATAAGCCCTTCCAAGTTAGTTTATTCTGGCTAGCTGGCAACAACAGCAGCATGGCGCTAGTTACAACTTGAAAGTAAGTGATGTTTATTTCGTTGGGCAAGGGGAAAATAACTTTGTAGCCTATTGCTCACCATCTCCAATTTTTTCCATGCCACTTGATTTTATTTCGATTAGGATAGCATCCTACACGATAAATAACTTTTAATATCGGTAGTAAACATCTGGATGTCACCATGATACAGTCTACACTGCTCAATGGGTAGAGTTTGCACTGCAAGCCGATAAAACAACAACACCAGACACATTGCCCTTCGCTCCAGCTTGCCGCATGATACAGTACCACAGGATGCCGCGCGGTGAAACACCGCTTCCCATTCATTTCAATGGAAGGGGGGTCTTTGGCGGTGCGAATGCGAAGGTGGCGTGAGAGGTGATGAAAAATATAAACTTTTCCCAACTTTATGCAAATTACCAGCGGTGACCGCTGGGCGATAACCAATCATATCGAGTGGTTCCCATGACGAATTTGAAGGCTGGAGGCTGGAGACTCCAAGGCTGGACACTTTCTTCAGCAAAGATGGCTGACAAAAATACTAGGATGGAAGCAAATGTAAGTGGTTATAACGTCATAATGAATCATGCAAAAAATTTACAGTTGACAGGAATATGGTAGTTAATGTAGAGACAAACAATTATTTATCTTTTTTTATCATAAAGTTAATTTACGAAAATTGCGATTTAGCAAGCTAGCTGACTAGCTAAAATTAGCCAGCTAGCTGGCTAGCTTTGTTGGTGTTGTGACATGAGTATGACATTGTAATTCTGATTGTTTAATGTTTTAGGGACTGTGGGGTTATTTTTCGGTTTTATGCTTCTGCAGATATTGAATGTGCAACTATAATTATGGTTTATAGTACATCAGAACTTAAACAGGACAGCAAAATGGGTAGACAAAGAGAACATTGTGTAACAAGGTGTAGGCAGCTGACTTAGTGATAGAAGGTTGTGAAACCAATCACAAGGGGAGCATGTGAGGAACAGATAGAGTGGAGAAACAACTGTATGAGTGAATAACAGGCAACTGAGTGGTTGCTGACTCTTGAGTATACACTAAGAAGATAAGTTCCAACGCCTGGCAACATGTGATGCGCCAGGAGGCTGGGACCAGCCTGTACGCCTACGATAGGCTGAGTAAGTCTAAACCACACTCAGCCTCTACTCTGACAGGGGCCCGCTCTGAGCGGGAACTATCTCTGTCAGAGTATTAAAGAAGAATTTTGTGCTTAAACAGTTAGTTCTCTGTTTTGCCCTGCGAGGTGTTACAGTGAACCCGTATATATGAAAATTGCATTTACCATTTTTTATGCTTGACTAAATTCTATTAAAAAACAGCTGAAAATATATTCAGTAACCTAGTGTTAACTTGTTATGGATAGGGGGCAGTATTTTCACGGCCGGATAAAAAACGTACCCGATTTAATCTGGTTATTACTCCTGCCCAGAAACTAGAATATGCATATAATTAGCTTTGGATAGAAAACACTCCAAAGTTTCTAAAACTGTTTGAATGGTGTCTGTGAGTATAACAGAACTCAAATGGCAGGCCAAAACCTGAGAAGATTCTGTACAGGAAGTACCCTGTCTGACCATTTCTTGGCCTTCTTTGTCATCTCTATCCAAAACAGAGGATCTCTGCTGTAACGTGACACTTTCTAAGGCTCCCATGGGCTCTCAGAAGGCGCCAGAACGTTGAATGATGACTCTGCTGTCCCAGGCTGAAAAACAGTAGCGCATTTGGATAGTGGTCGATCTGAGAACAATGAGACGGGTGCGCGCGTGCACAAGACGACTCCATTTTCAACTTTGAGTCTTTGAACGAAAACAGGGTTTCCCGGTCGGAATATTATCGCTATTTTACGAGAAAAATCACATAAAAATTGATTTTAAACAGCGTTTGACATGCTTCGAAGTACGGTAATGGAATTTTTTTGTCACGATACGCCCCGGGCGCGTCACCCTTCGTTACCCTTTGGATAGTGTCTTGAACGCACGAACAAAACGCCGCTATTTGGATATAACTATGGATTATTTGGAACCAAACCAACATTTGTTGTTGAAGTAGAAGTCCTGGGAGTGCATTCTGACGAAGAACAGCAAAGGTAATCCAATTTTTCTTATAGTAAATGTGAGTTTGGTGAGTACCAAACTTGGTGGGTGTCAAATTAGCTAGCCCGTGATGGCGAGCTATCTACTCAGAATATTGCAAATGTGCTTTCACTGAAAAGCTATTTTAAAATCGGACACCGCGATTGCATAAAGGAGTTCTGTATCTATAATTCTTAAAATAATTGTTATGTTTTTTGTGAACGTTTATTATGAGTTATTTAGTAAATTCACCGGAAGTGTTCGGTGGGAATGCGAGTTCTGAACGTCACATGCTAATGTAAAAAGCTGGTTTTTGATATAAATATGTACTTGATTGAACAAAACATGCATGTATTGTATAACATAATGTCCTAGGAGTGTCATCTGATGAAGATCATCAAAGGTTAGTGCTGCATTTAGCTGTAGTTTTGATTTTTGTGACATTATATGCTAGCTTAAAAAATGGGTGTCTGATTATTTCTGGCTGGGTACTCTGCTGACATAATATAATGTTTTGCTTTCGTTGTAAAGCCTTTTTGAAATCGGACAGTGTGGTTAGATAAAGGAGAGTCTTGTCTTTAAAATGGTGTAAAATAGTCATATGTTTGAAAAATTGAAGTTTTCGGATTTTCGAGGAGTTTGTATTTCGCGCCACGCCCAATCATTGGATATTGGAGTGGTGTTCCACTAGCAAAATGTCTAGTTGTAAGAGGTTAAATTCTGTTCTGATACCAGATTCGATTGAAGCAACCTAACAGGACTCCTGAAACAACCAGCAAACCAAACTGTCGTCTTGTGAAACAGTGGATGTAAAGAATCTAGCTAGCTTAAAGCATTTACTGCAAATTGAATGTACAATTTTGTAAGCTTGCCTTGCTGATATTTGCCATGCAATGCAGATACAGTTGAATTCCGGAAGTTTACATATACCTTAGCCAAATACATTTAAACTCAGCTTTTCACAATTCCTGACATTTAATCGTAGTAAAAATTCCCTGTCTTAGGTCAGTTAGGATCACCACTTTATTTTAAGAATGTGAAATGTCAGAATAATAGTAGAGAGAAGTATTTATTTAATATTTTATTTCTTTCATCACATTCCCAGTGGGTCAGAAGTTTACATACACTCAATTAGTATTTGGTAGCATTGTCTATAAATTGTTTAACTTGGGTCAAACATTTCGGGTAGCCTTCCACAAGCTTCCCACAATAAGTTGGGTGAATTTTGGCCCATTCCTCCTGACAGAGTTGGTGTAACTGAGTCAGGTTTGTAGGCCTCCTTGCTCGCACACACATTTTCAGTTCTGCCCACAAATGTTCTATAGGATTGAGTTCAGGGCTTTGTGATGGCCACTCTAATACCTTTATTTTGTTGTCCTTAAGCCATTTCGCCACAACTTTGGAAGTTTGCTTGGGGTCATTGTCCATTTGGAAGACCCATTTGCGACCAATATTTAACGTCCTGATTGCTGTCTTGAGATGTTCCTTCAATACATCCACAGAATTTTCCTTCCTCATGATGCAATCTATTTTGTGATTTGCACCAGTCCCTCCTGCAGCAAAGCACCCCCACAACATAATGCTTCCACACTCGTGCTTCACAGTTGGGATGGTGTTCTTCAGCTTGCAAGCATCCCCCGTTTTCCTCCAAACATAAAAATGGTCATTATGGCCAAACAGTTATATTTTTTTGTTTCATCAGACCAGAGGACATTTCTCCAAAAAGTACGATCTTTGTCCCCATGTGCAGTTGCAAACCATTGTCTGGCCTTTTTATGGTGGTTTTGGAGCAGTGGCTTCTTCCTTGCTGAGCGGCCTTTCAGGTTATGTCAATATAGGACTCGTTTTACTGTGAATATAGATACTTGTGTACCTGTTTCCTCTAGCATCTTCACAAGGTCCATTGCTGTTGTTCTGGGATTGATTTGCACTTTTCGCACCAAAGTATGTTCATCTCTAGGAGACAGAACGCGTCTCCTTCCTGAGCGGTATGACGGCTGCTTGATTGCATGGTGTTTATACTTGCGTACATTTGTTTGTACAGATGAACGTGGTACCTTCAGGCGTTTGGAAATTGCTCCCAAGGATGAACCAGACTTGTGGAGGTCTACAATTTTTTTCTGAGGTCTTGGATGATTTCTTTTGATTTTCCAATGATGTCAAGCAAAGAGGCACTGAGTTTGAAGGTAGGCCTTGAAATACATCCACAGGTCCACCTCCAATTGACTCAAATTATGTCAATTAGCCTATCAGAAGCTTCTAAAGCCATGACATTATTTTCTGGAATTTTCCAAGCTGTTTAATGGCATAGTCAACTTAGTGTATGTACACTTCTGACCCACTGGAATTGTGATACAGTGAATTATAAGTGAAACAATCTGTCTGTAAACAATTGTTAGAAAAATTACTTGTGTCATGCTCAAAGTAGATGTCCTAACCGACTTGCCAAAACTATAGTTTGCTAACAAGAAATTTGTGGAGTGGTGGAAAAACAAGTTTTAATGACTCCAACCTAAGTGTATGTAAACTTCCGACTTCAACTGTACATGCAGACACAGCATCATTCAAAGACGGGGATATGATACTCCTGGTATTGGATATGACTGAAAAATTATCTCAAAGACATTCATACCTGAACTGCACCTTTATTTGCTAAGGTGGGGTACATGATCGGTGAATATATTAAATGTACAGGCTACAATATGGGGATCTCATTCGTGGTAATAACTACACATATATATAACTTGAATCCTTGGCACAAAGTTATATTATATTTTACTACTCAATCCATGGCTTCATTAATGTCATTCAGACTGTTTTGAAGTCGATACAACTGGCTATGATAGCTGAGGTTCATAGCTAGGTTCTGAACTAATATGCATACCAAACGTTTGGGTCCATACACAGATCGGCTAGATAGCTAGCTACACATCCATAAGCATACAGGTGTTTTTATCCTCCACTGCACAATAAGCAAGAACATAGTTAGCTACTTTATTTAATCTATCTGCATTGCATGGCAAATATCAACAAGGCAAGCTTACAAAATTGTACATTCAATTTGCAGTTAATGCTTTAGCTGGCTAGATTCTTTACATCCACTGTTTCACAAGACGACAGCCTGGTTTGCTGGTTGTTTCGGGGGTCCCTAAAACATTAAACAACCAGAATTACAATGTCATACTCATGTCACAACACCAATAAAGCTAGCCAGCTAGCTTGCTAATGTTAGCTAGTCAGCTAGCTTGCTAAATCGCAATTTTGGTAAATGAACTTCATGATTTAGCCTTCCCTGTAGCTCAGTTGGTAGAGCATGGTGTTTTTTCAACGCCAGGGTTGTGGGTTCGATTCCCACGGGGGGCCAGCATAGGAAAAAAGAAATGTATGAAATGTATGCATCCACTACTGTAAGTCGCTCTGGAAAAGAGCGTCTGCTAAATAACTTGACAGAAATGATTAAAAGAATATGCATAATCGTTTGTCTCTACATTAACTACCATATTCCTGTCAACAGTACATTTTTTTGCATGATTCGTTATGACGTTATAATCACTTACATTTGCTTCCATCCTAGTATTTTTGTCAGCAATCTTTGCTGATGAAAGTCTCCAGCCTTGGGTTGCATAGCGTCAAATTCATCATAAGAACCATTCGATATGATTGGTCATCGCCGGGGATTTGCATAAGGTTGGGAAAGGTTTATATTTTTCACCGCCTCCCACGCCACCTTTGCACCGCCCAAAGGTCCCCCGCCCTCTCCGCTTCTCACTGCTTTCCTTCCATTGAAATTAATGGGAAGCGGTGTTTCACCGCGCGGCATCCTGTGCTAGTGTATCATGCCCGAAAGGAGAGGGAAGTAGACCTACGCTAGACAGAGCCAATATCAGGCCAGGGTGACAGCTCAAGTAAATTTATTGAAGTGATTTATACCAAAATGTATAACTACGACATATAATTACTTTTTGCGCAATCCACTGTCTTATCAACCCAGCCAGGCACTTTATAAACTTGATCTCCACTATAAAAAGCATCTAGACATTATCTCATACTTCTTTTAGACTAACATTTAGTTTTCAACAGCGGAGATTTGCATAAACATTGATATCTGTCTTTTGCAACATTGTTTCACTATTCAAATTCGATCTCCAGCTGTCGCATAGTAATGAAGGTGTCTGGAGTCGGGATGAGATGGACAGGGAGGCATCCAGTCAAAATCATGAATCAGCATTTTTATGGATATATGCAAAGAACTATCAATAGAAAACAGGTAAAACGGAACAAAGTGCAGCTAGTTTGCAGTCTTTCCAGCTTCAGTTTGAAGTGATTGTGTTAGCTGTGTTGTTGGCTAGCTCCTCTGAACAACAGTGTCCTGACAAGAGAACACATTTTCTATGCCATGTGGAAATACGCCTCATTAGCTTATTGTTATGGTCTATCCAAATAAAATGTCACTAAAAAGCTTAAACAAATGCAAATGCACGTACTTTGCTGTTATTCTTGTGGCACTTTTTGATGTGACTGTAAGTTAGCCATAGTTGACTAGCTAGCAAGCAAGGGATAAGAACATTGCCAGCCAGTATGGCAATGGAACATTTAAAACGAACGACTGGGTCGCATCCATTGATACAGAACAAAAAGACTGAGAGACTGGGCCACGTCTCTGGCAACCGAACCGATAGAACGAACGACCGCCAGCTTGGGTAGTAACCCTAGATTTGTGTCATGACTATAGCTTATGAAAGGATGAAATAGTATGAATACATTAATCAATATAACGTTTTTAATGAAAATATGTCAATCATTATTTGAATATGTTGGTAACCCGTTGTATAAAAGTGATAATGCCTTGAAACCAGTGTTTGGAGGATATATTGGTATGGTTTGCCGGCCCTCGACTTCATCTCGGGCCTAACAAAACCTGTGCAAATATATCCTCCGAACACTGGCTTCTCGGGCATTATCACTTAACTAGAACCAACCCGCTCCATCCACTCAATGCATAATGAATTATGCGCGAACTACACAAAATAGGTGACTCGTGGAGTTAGTTGCTCGTGTTTGCCAGATGCATTGAGGTCAAATGACAACATTTCATGGTAGCCTTTTAGCATCTATAAAGGGTTTGTAAAGGATCTTTAGGCCTATGTAGAAAATGCAATGTTAATACTTAATTAAGAAATACTTTAAAACACAATAATAATAGGTCTAATGTGATCTGATTTCACCGTTTTCATAAGATTCAGAAGAGTTAGGCCCCAATGACCAAAAAAAAAAAGTTTTAATGTCAGCCAACCATGACTGAATATTCCGGGTAAGTAAACAGATATGATCAGAGTTAAGAAATTGTAATTTTTACATGTGCAGGTCCAGCGTTGTGGAGTAACTGATTACAGTTACATGTAATCTGATTACAAAAAAACTAACTCTAATCAGTTACGTAACCAGCCAAAATATTGTAATCAGATTACAGATACTTAATAAAAACTTTAGGATTACTAATTGGATTATTTTTAAATACATTTTAAAAATATACATCATGATAACTTTCTGTTTTCTCAATGACATTCAGTTCAGTATTGTAAAAAGGCACAAGTTAAAGTTTGGTCTGACCACAAGTCAGAGACCACTATGATGACACATCAAATGCGTTTGATGGATCCTTTTTGTCTTCTTCTAATGCCTCTTAAGGAGAAAGTAATCCAAAAATAACAAAGTAAACAGATTATATTACTGAGTTGGGGTAATCCGAAAGTTACATTACTGATTACAATTTTGGACAGGTAACTAGTAACTGTAACAGATTGTGTTTAGAAAGTAACCTACCCAACCCTGCAGGCCTATACCTTGCTTTTGAATACTTACAAACTGAAAAACACATGGGTAAAAAAGCAAAAACTTAGCATTGGACAATGATCATCCACCTTGCAGATTGTAACTGTAATTGCAGATTCCTAGTGGATTTAATCTTTGCCAGATGAATAGAAACACTGCCCCAATCAGGCTCCACAACCACCACAACAACTCTTGAGTTATCGAGGCTGGCCGAAGAAGAGCCCTCATAGGGGTTTGTGTTTCACTTCCTCTTATGCTGCCCTATCTATCTCCCTCATCATCACATATCAGATGTTAGGGCGTGCATGGTGGCAGAGAAAAACAAAAAGCCCCTTAAACCTGTCCAGACTTATCTATCTAGCTCTCTGGCTATAACACAAATAAGACGCATAGAGAGGTGATTATTGCCTGAGATTATAATGTAAAATAAACTGCTACGGATAGAAAAGAGCAGATGCTCTGAGCTTTCCTCCCAAGACCAAGGCACTACTACTACTATTCCTGTAACAGATTGTGTTTGGTTTACCATTCCACTTGAAAACACTGACTCTACATTACCAAGAAAATAGACACAGCACTGCTCTACTCTGTCCAGTGTCCACGACTGCCATCATCATGTCCAAGCTCATCTGTGTGACTCTCTTACTGGTCTTTCTGGTCTCCATTTGGTGCCACAACACAGGTAAATATGCAGAATACTATATGTGGGTTTACAATATAGGTGATATCAGCTTCATGTCACACTTGAACAGTGGTGTAAAGTACTTAAGTAAAAATACTTTAAAGTACAACTTAAGTCGTTTTTTTGGGTAGCTGTACTTTACTTTACTATTTATATTTTTGACAACTTTTACTTTTACTTCACTACATTCGTAAAGAATATAAGGTACTTTTTACTCCATACGTTTTCCCTGACACGCAAAAGTGTTAGTTATATTTTGAATGCTTAGCAGAATAGGAAAATGGTCCAATTCACACACTTATCAAGAGAACATCCCTGGTCATCCCTACTGCCTCTGATCTGGCGGACTCACTAAACACACATGCTTCATTTATAAATTATATCTGAGTGTTGAAGTGTGCCCCTGGCTATCTGTTAATTTTTTTTTATTATACTGTCTGGTTTGCTTAATATAAGGAATTTAAAATTATTTATACTTTTACTTCTGATACTTAAGTATATTTTAGCAATTCCATTTACTTTTGATTCTTAAGTATATTTAAAACCAAATACTTTTAGACATCTACTCAAGTATTTTACTGGGTGACTTTCACTTTTACTTGAGTCATTTTCTATTAAAGTATCTTTAGTTTTACTCAAGTATGACAATTGGATATTTTTTCCAGCAGTGCACTTGAATTAAACAAGAAAGAATTTCTTGTCTGCATATTGTCAATTGTGTACAGATGATAGATTTATCATGCCTGAACATTACTAGGTCAATGACTAACAGATCTTTTACAGTTAATGTACCTTTTGAATGGACTGTTGTTTTCTCAAGGGTTGTTCAGTAATACATTGTTGCAGTATTTCAACATTTATGACAAAATGGGACCAATGATTAAGTTAACTCTTCCTCCACTCTGTGTATAGTCTCTTCTACCAAATGGTCTGTGAGGGACGTGCGTAAGTGCCGGTGCAAAGGTGAGCATGTCTATTTAGTAAGTACTGTAAATGATAAATACCAATGGTAACAGATTATTTGTTGACTATAAAGCAATTACTGTAAGTTAACACCACTGCCTAATTAAAAACTTGAACTCAAACTTAAACTTAATTCTGTACAGTCTCCTACAAAGGTTATCATCATCATCAACATCCTCACTTGCATACCTATGATGACTTATTGAATATGCTATGAATATAAAGAGATGTGTGTAATTTAGAACTGTGGGTGTCATTCTCTCTCCAGTTCTTCACAATGGGAGAGAGATCTGCCGCAAGCCACTCTTTCCCAAAAGCCCTGAGGAGACAAAGCAACTGATTAAATGCTTTTGCAGGAAATATAACTTGTATAGTGAGTACACAGTGTGTGTGTGTGTGTGTGTGTGTGTGTGTGTGTGTGTGTGTGTGTGTGTGTGTGTGTGTGTGTGTGTGTGTGTGTGTGTGTGTGTGTGTGTGTGTGTGTGTGTGCAATTGTTTTTTGCTTTCTATAACTTTGTCTGTCTGTCTGTCTGTCTGTCTGTCTGTCTGTCTGTCTTTGTAGAACTCAGTGCAAAGCTGAACTTGGAGACAAAGCGGGACTTGAAGAAATGTTCTTTTATCTGGTCCAACCCCTTCTGAGGATGAGAGGGCAAGGGGGTGAACAAATTATTTTAAATCATTGTTACACCAGCATAATCAGTCTTTTAAACATGTCAATGAAATAAATAAATGATTTTTTTATATAATCAATTCACATGTTGTCACGTCCTGACCATGGTAAGCTGTTATTTTCTATGGTAGAGTAGGTCGGGGCGTGACAGGGGGGTTTATTCTATGTGTTATATTTCTATGTTCTTAGGTTTTAGTTTTTGTATTTCTATGTTGGTTTGTTTGGGATGATCTCCAATTAGAGGCAGCTGGTCCTCGTTGTCTCTAATTGGAGATCGTACTTAAGTAGGGGTTTTTCTTCCTGGGTTTTGTGGGTGATTATTTTTGAGTAGGGTTTGTTTCACCTCTGCGTCACGGTTTGTTGTTTTGTTTATTCAGTTTATTTATGTATTGCATAGTTTCACAGAGTAAATAAAATGTGGAACGACACACACGCTGCACCTTGGTCCTCTTCTCCTTTTGACAACCGTGACAGATGTTGTGTTTTTATTCATTTTTGTCTATGTGTGTTGCGTGATAGTCATAGTGTGAAAACATAATCACAATTTATTCAATCATGTTTGCATGCAGATCCCCTATACCTAACAGGTGAGTGCTTACAGTAGGTTTCACAGTGGCGGGTTGTCACTGCCCTTTTTATACCTGCCGTTAACATGCGTCCCTCATGAAGCTGGTTGAGAGAATGCCAAGAGTGTGCAAAGGGTGGCTACTTTGAAGAATCTGAAATATAAGATATATTTTGCAATGTAGAAAATAGTACAAATAAAGAAAAACCCTTGAATGAGTAGGTGTCCAAACTTCTGACTGGTACTGTGCATAAATTCCATATATCATATGATACTGTACTTACTATAAAGTCACCTTTGGTCATTCATAACACATACATAAAGGCTTAATGATGTAAATACATTTATTAATACTTAGGGAATTATTACTAACAGCTAAAACAAAAAAACATTAAAGACATGTTTTAAACATACATTTCCTTTTATTTGTATTTCTTTTTAAACAATACAAATACATAAAGTTTCAATGTCTTCAACCAGGATCTCAGCGATCACTGCCTCATTGCCTGTGTCTGTAATGGGTCTGCAGTCAAATGACCACCCCTCATCACTGTCAAACGCTCCCTAAAACACTTCAGCGGGCAGGCCTTTCTAATCGACCTGGCCCAGGTATCTTGGAAGGTTATTGACCTCATTCCGTCAGTAGAGGATGCCTGGTTGTTCTTTAAAAGTGCTTTCCTCAACATCTTAAATAAGCACGCCCCATTCCAAAAATATAGAACCAGGAACAGATATAGCCCTTGGTTCACTCCAGGCCTGACTGCCCTTAACCAGCACAAAAACATCCTGTGGCGTACTGCATTAGCATCGAACAGCCCCCGCGATATGCAACTTTTCTGAGAAGTTAGGAACCAATATACACAAGCAGTTAGGAAAGCAAAGGCTAGCTTTTTCAAGCAGAAATTTGCATCCTGTAGCACAAACTCCAAACAGTTCTGGGACACTGTAAAGTCCATGGAGAATAAGAGCACCTCCTCCCAGCTGCCCACTGCACTGAGGCTAGGAAACACTCACCACCGATAAATCTGCGATATTTGAGAATTTCAATAAGCATTTTTCTACGGCTGGCCATGCTTTCCACCTGGCTACCCCTATCCCGGTCAACAGCCCTGCGTCCCCCACAGCAACTTGCCCAAACCTCCCCCATTTCTCCTTCACCCAAATCCAGATAGCTGATGTTCTGAAAGAGCTGCAAAATCTGGACCCCTACAAATCAGCCGGGCTAGACATTCTGGACCCTCTCTTTCTAAAATTATCCGCCGAAATTGTTGCAACCCCTATTACTAGCCTGTTCAACCTCTTCTTCGTACCGTCTGAGATCCCCAAAGATTGGAAAGCTGCCGCGGTCATCCCCCCATCAAAAGGGGAGACACTCTAGACCCAAACTGCTACAGACCTATATCTATCCTACACTGCCTTTCTAAGGTCTTCGAAAGCCAAGTTAACAAACAGATCACTGACCATTTCGAATCCCACCGTACCTTCTCCGCTATGCAATCTGGTTTCCAAGCTGGTCATGGGTTCACCTCAGCTCAAGGTCCTAAACGATATCATAAACGCCATCGATAAGAGACAATACTGTGCAGCTGTATTCATAGACCTGGCCAAGGCTTTCAACTCTGTCAATCACCACATTCTTATCGGCAGACTCAACAGCCTTCATTTCTCAAATGACTGCCTCGCCTGGTTCACCAACTACTTTTCAGACAGAGTTCAGTGTGTCAAATCGGAGGGCCTGTTGTCCGGACCTCTGGCAGTCTCTATGGGGGTCACAGGGTTCAATCCTCGGGCCAACTCTTTTCTCTGTATACATCAATGATGTCGCTCTTGCTGCTGGTGAGTCTCTGATCCACCTCTACGCAGACGACACCATTCTGTATACTTCTGGCCCTTCTTTGGACACTGTGTTAACTAACCTCCAGACAAGCTTCAATGCCATACAACTCTCCTTCCGTGGCCTCCAACTGCTCTTAAATGCAAGTAAAACTAAATGCATGCTCTTCAACCGATCGCTGCCCACACCTGCCCGCCTGTCCAGCATCACTACTCTGGACGGTTCTGACTTAGAATATGTGGACAACTACAAATACCTAGGTGTCTGCTTAGACTGTAAACTCTCCTTCCAGACTCACATTAAGCATCTCCAATCCAAAATTAAATCTAGAATCGGCGTCATATTTCGCAACAAAGCATCCTTCACTCATGCTGCCAAACATACCTTCATAAAACTGACTATCCTACCGATCCTTGACTTCGTCGATGTCATTTGCAAAATAGCCTCCAACACTCTACTCAGCAAATTGGATGCAGTCTATCACAGTGCCATCCGTTTTGTCACCAAAGCCCCATATACTACCCACCACTGCAACCTGTATGCTCTCATTGGCTGGCCCTCGCTTCATATTCGTCGCCAAACCCACTGGCTCCAGGTCATCTATAAGTCTTTGCTAGGTAAAGCCCCACCTTATCTCAGCTCACTGAAGCTGGAGACTCATATCTCCCCCACTAGCTTTAAGCACCAGCTGTCAGAGCAGCTCACAGATCACTGCACCTGTACATAGCTCATCTGTAAATAGCCCATCCAACTACCTCATCCCATACTGTTTTTTATTTTATTTATTTTGCTTCTTTGCACGCCAGTATCTCTACTTGCACACACATCTTCTGCACATCTATCACTCCAGTATTTCGCCACAATGTGTCACGTCCTGACCAGTAAAAGTGGTTATTTGTCATTGTAGTTTGGTCAGGGCGTGGCAGGGGGTGTTTGTTTTGTGTGTTTTGGTGTTTTTGGTTTAGGTTCTATGTTTTCTATTTCTATGTTTAAATCTAGTTTTCTATTTCTATGTTGGGTTTTTGGTAGGACCTCCAATTAGAGGAAGCGGGTTGTCGTTGTCTCTAATTGGAGGCCATATATAGTTGAGGTTTGTTTCACTTGTGTTTTGTGGGTGGTTATTTCCTGTATAGTCTGTGCACCTTATGGGACAGTTTCGTCGTTTGTTTCTTTTGTTTAAGTGTTATTTCTAATAAATTAAGTAGATGAGCACTTTACCCGCTGCGCCTTGGTCCAATCCTTACGACGCCCATGACACCATGGCCTATTTATTGCCTTACCTTCCATGTCCTACCTAATTTGCACACATTGTATATAGACTTTTTATATCGTATTATTGACTGCATGTTTGTTGATTTCATGTGTAACTCTGTGTTGTTGTTTCTGTCGCACTGCTTTGCTTTATCTTGGCCAGGTCGCAGTTGTAAATGAGAACTTGTTCTCAACTAACCTACCTGGTTAAATAAAGGTGAAATAAATAAAAACAAATCATTGAACATTACACAGGGCTGTGAATAGTGTAGCTTGTCCCTGAGCTGGCGGACGAACGGTTGTTGCCTCTCTTCCTGCTGGAGGAACTACATGTTGGTTCCAACCTTAAAGTAACAACAAAGAAAGTTAGCAGGTCTGTTAGGAAATGCCTTTGTTACACCATCTGGATAAGGGAATTTCTGTGCTGTGCCAGAAACTGTAAATGTGAAGATGGGAAACTCCATTCAATTCGTATTACTATATTCCTCTTTCATATACAAATCTCATGACGTGACAATGAGATATGGCTGTATCTAGGGGGATTTATATTTAGCTGAGCCTGCTAGCTTGCACAATTTCGGCTAGCTAGCAATTGCTGTGAATTCACCGAAAGTATTTGAAATAACGACTGAGGTAGCTACAGTATATAATCTAAAACTTAGCTACAATAAACTCCTTTCAATTACAATAAATAAAGGCTAAACTTGTTTTTTGCTGTCCAGTGGCAGCATAACAGGGCCATTTGATTTGCGAACACATCACATGATCAGCATCACTAATAAAGTACTTCTGGGTCACAGAATAGTAGAAAAGTGTCAATAACCATTCATGATATATGAAAAATAATTCTCTAACCATGAACAATTATTCCTATTTGGGTTTTGGGTTTCACATGTCTTTGTGCTTTGGGTTTTAAAACATGTTCCAAGTGCAACTCGCTGTTGGCTGGGCTCCCTGCCTGTGCCATTAAACCCCTACAACTCATCCAGAACGCCGCAGCCCGTCTGGTGTTCAACCTTCCCAAGTTCTCTCACGTCACCCCGCTCCTCCGCTCTCTCCACTGGCTCCCAGTTGATGCTCGCATCTGCTACAAGACCATGGTGCTTGCCTACAGAGCCGTGAGGGGAACGGCACCTCCGTACCTTCAGGCTCTGATCAGTCCCTACACCCAAACGAGGGCACTGCGCTCATCCACCTCTGGCCTGCTGGCCCCCCTACCTCTGAGGAAGCACAGTTCCCGCTCAGCCCAGTCAAAACTGTTCGCTGCTCTGGCACCCCTATGGTGGAACAAGCTCCCTCACAACGCCAAGACAGCGGAGTCAATCACCACCTTCCGGAGACACCTGAAACCCCACCTCTTTAAGGAATACCTGGGTTAGGATAAAGTAATCCTTCTAACACCCCCCCAAAAAAGGATTTAGATGCACTATTGTAAAGTGGTTGTTCCACTGGATATCATGAGGTGAATGCACCAATTTGTAAGTCGCTCTGGATAAGAGAGGCTGCTAAATGACTTAAATGTAAATGAAATGTGCAAATAAATTCCACTAATGCAAACCACTGTATATGGAATACATATTGGCTTAGAGCAGGAACTATTCTGGGTGCTGTCACACCCTGATCGGTTTCACCTGTCTTTGTACTTGTCTCCACCCCCTCCAGGTGTCACCTATCTTCCCCATTATCCCTGTGTATTTATACCTGTGTTCTCTGTTTGTCTGTTGCCAGTTCGTCTTGTCTTGTCAGGTCTTACCAGTATGTTTTCCTGTCTTCCTGCCTTTTCAAGTTCCTGTTTCCCCGGTTCTGACCATTCTGCCTGTCCTGACCCAGAGCCTGCCTGCCGTTCTGTACCTGGCTGACTCTGACCCGATTACAAACCTCTGCCTGCCCTGACCCCGAGCCTGCCTTCTGTTCTGTACCTTATTGACTCTGCCCTGGATTATGGACCACTGCCTGCCCTGACCTGTCTTTTGCCTGCCCCCTGTTTGGCTCAATTAGCATCTGTGATTCTAGCTGTCTGCATCTGGGTCTTATCCTGAGTTCTGATAGGTGCAGCTGTTAAAGTTTTGTAGGGAATACTCAGTAGCGTCTGTAGAATGTATATATGGTGTCATTTAATGGGGCTCTGAACAATACGAAGTGTGGCTGGTCTTTTACTCCACACATTCCATTGGCGGCCGAATCACATCACATGTGCGCTTACTGCACTACAGAAAATCAGCTAACCAAACAACAATGCAGTTTCTTAGATATTTCCCAGACCTCAAAAGTCATCCCTTGATGTGGTTTAAGCATTGTTGTGAACATAGCAAATCAAATGTGGTTGTTTTTCTATAACAAAAACTGTGAAAAAACTTGGGTTAACCAGAAAATAACGGGGAAATCCGAAACCTGGAAAAACAGAACCAAGAAAACATAATTTGAGAAAAAACAGAAGTAGGCAAAAAATAAAAACAGATTTTAAAACGCCCTTCCACTTTTGAGTGTGTGTCATCCTGCAGCACAGCATTTTGAGGGAAATTGAGATCAGGTCAAATATTGACTAAGCACCCAAGAGGGAAAGAGGTTGGTTCATCCTACAAATGTTTTAATGAAATAAAATATAATATATACAACTTAGCAGACAGTTTTATTCAAAGTGACTTACAGTCATGCGTGTATACATTTTTACATGTGGGTGGTCCTGGGAATTTAACCCAATATCCTGGCATTTCAATGCTCTACCAAGATGCATTACAGGGTTAGAAATGCTTTTTGGGGCCTCAATTGAATATGATTTATAAGACCTATATTAAGCAGTGCTTATGTCACCCTTTATAAAGCACAGGTTTATGTCATATTTGACATAGTGGGTTATGTCACATTTGACATGGGTGGTTATACCACACCCTTTATAAAGCTTGAGCTGCGGTTATAGATGATTTGTAACACATTTATGTAGTGTTTATGAAGGATTTATGAAGCCACAAGCTTGATGTAGTCATTGCATGCTATGAATAAGGGACCAAATACTACACTTTTGACTACTTTAATACACATAGAAATTAATTTGTCACAATATTTTTGGTCCTCTAAAATGGAGGGACTATGTACAAAAAGTGCTGTTCATCCGATATGGATTAAAATACCTTCAAATTAAAGCTGGCAGTCTGCACTTTAACATCATAGTCATTGTATCAATTTAAATCCAGAGTTCTGGAGTACAGAGACAAAACTACCAAAAATGTCTCACTGTCCCAATATTGGAAGAATTGAATAAACTACCTTTGGGCTATGAGCAAAAGTATGCCTCTGGGGTCAAAATGACCCCAGTCGGTAGCTTGAGGGTTAAACATGTAAATCAAATAAATAAAGGATTTTGCTATATTTTTAAGTAACATATGTCTTTTTGTGTTGATCCACATTATTTGCAAGTGGAAAAGCATAATGGTATCGGGTGTGTATATAAATTGTAACGTAGCAATCACTACCATACTTAAGTCATTTGTTGAATGCATTGTGTCTCAGTCAGCAGTAGTCCCTATACACAACAGAAGAGTACTTAGGTTTCAGTGGTGGGAATTCACACTCTAGGGCTCTCCTGATCTCTATCAACTCTCACTGACATCAGGGTCATCATTATATCTCAATGACAGGTCACACACACACCACTGGGCTCTGGCGTCAGTTACATCATCAATCAACAACATGAAATCACAATCTTCAGGTGACGGTTTAATACTGTGAGAAATGTTTAATAGTTCTATTCAACATGGGTGATATACACCTGATTTGATCTAGGATTCACGCCCTTGGATGAATAACAACAGCAAACACATAAAGGTCTGTATAGAAACAGGTTAGACAGCCCTGTGGAGCCTCAAAAATCTGATCAGCAAGTTTTCTGTAAGCTTTCGTGGG
This sequence comes from Salmo trutta, assembly GCF_901001165.1. Classification (NCBI taxonomy): domain Eukaryota; kingdom Metazoa; phylum Chordata; class Actinopteri; order Salmoniformes; family Salmonidae; genus Salmo; species Salmo trutta. Next base: position 48,617,867 of record NC_042961.1, on the reverse strand, counting down.
AACGTGAGTCCACTGCTGTTTACTCCATGTGGTTCAGCCATTTTACACTATAAACCCCTGGTAAGGAGGAGGAGCAGAGAGGTAAAACATGATAGTCCAATAATCTGAGAGGACTGAGCGATGGGTAAACACTGATCTAGAGAGTCCTGTACAGGAACCCAGTCTTCTGTCCTCTCTTCTTCCTTCACACACTCTTAGAAAAAAAGGTGCCAGCTAGAACCTGAAAGGGTACATTGGCTGTCCCTCCAGGTAGAGCTATCTCGGGTTCCAGGTAGAACACTTTCCACAGAAGGTTCTACGTGGAACCCAAAAGGGTTCTGCCTGAAACCAAAAAGGGTTCTCCTATGGGGACAGCCAAAGAACCCTTTTGGAACCCTTTTTTGTTTTGCCTGCCTGTTTTACCTGTAAGACTACCAGTGTGGTGGGGGGGTGTCCCTGTCTTCGTCTTCTGGACTGTATCAGTTATGTGCCCCCTCCCTCCCTGGCCAAGACAGCCTCTAGCAGGGAGTGATATGGCATAGAGGTAAGGTCAAACTAAAGGGCCTTCTTCATTGATTCATGGTATTACACTAATTAATCAATTGTTTTATTGATATAGTACTATCCGAAAGGCATATTATTATAATATATTAATAATATTATAATAATATACACTATATCCTCCCACGTCACCATGGTAATGTAAAAACAGTCCAACAAAATGGTTTGCCAAAGAAAAACGTCCATATTTTTCTTGGTAAGCACTTATGTTGAATTTTTGTCGTTGTTGTTCAGTACCCCTAGTACCTTTACTTTTTGCCGTACAGTGGAGGCCTATCTGAACTCTAATGTAATAACAGTGTAATACACATGCATCTTGATATGCAGACAACGTGCGCAGACACTAGTAGCTGGTAGGTGTTGTTTGTCAACACAATACCCTGACATGGCGCCTGTTTGTCTCTAGGACCTTTGAAACTGATGATCATCAGCTCACACAGTCTCAGTCACTGACTGCACTTGGCAGTAAGCAAATATGGGCAACACAGTGGGTCAAAAGTATTACATTTCTATGGCCTGACTCCAAGAGATGGTCTCAGCCCACTGCCAGCGCTCATCAGTTCCTCTCTTATCGCTCTTCTTCCTCTCTATCAGAGACATTCAGTTCTGTCATTTTGGTCCGAACATGCCCCTTGGCCCAGGCACCCTCTTTTTGTTGATAAAGTGGGCTGTTGCTACTACTGCAGTCTATAAGCTATAGATACTTTCTGCTAAGCAGTATGTGTCTGAAGGTTTTCTTATGGAGGAGCATCTGATTTTCTTGTCATGACAAATAGAAAGAGATTTATTCACCTGCGTCCGCAACATAGCAGATCAAAAACACAGACCAAGTAGATGAAGAGGAGGGCGTCAATGTCCCATGACCTGTTGGACACCAAACGTGTTCCTAACACATGGGATTATGTCCTAACCATGTGATCTAATCAGAAATCAACTCAAATCAGGACCGCAGTTATGATTACTCTGGGGTGGTCCTGCAGTACACTGCTTCTGTCTGTAGAGAGCGCTCTTTTATTTGTTTCTGCTTGTCACCCATTGATGTTATAGAAAAGCAAGGCAATTAAAAAACTTGAAGACTAAGTAAAGATTTGAGCCACGCATGTACTGTATGTAATGTCTGTTGTCAAGATGTGTTCAGTTTGAGCAGTTCTAGAAGTCATTGGCATGTGAATGCTAGATTATTCCATGTGATATGTCATGTAGGCTACGTTAACACCCGTAGACAAATTCAGTTAATCACCCTACAAGGGCTTGTTTATTGTTTGTTTATAACCACCTACACGGTTTGAGCTATTTGCTACCCAGTCTCTCTCTCTCTCTCTCTCTCTCTCTCTCTCTCTCTTTCTCTCTCTCTCTCTCTCTCTCTCTCTCTCTCTCAATTTAAGGGGCTTTATTGGCATGTGAAACATATATATTTACATTGCCAAAGCAACTGAAGTAGATAATAAACAAAAGTGAAATAAACAATAAACAAAATGTACAGTAAACATTACACTCACAAAAGTTACGAAAGAATAGAGACATTTCAAATGTCATATTATGTCTCAATACAGTGTTGTAATGATGTGTAAATAGTAAAAGTACAAAAGGAAAAATAAATAAACATACTGTAAATATAGGTTGTATTTACAATGGTGTTTGTTCTTCACTGGTTTCCCTTTTCTTGTGGCAACAGGTCACAAATCACAAATCTTGCTGCTGTGGTTGGGAGTTATGGGAGTTTATCAAAATTGGATTTGTTTTCGAATTCTTTGTGGGTCTGTGTAATCTGTGGGAAATATGTGTCTCTGATATGGTCATACATTTGGCAGGAGGTTAGGAAGTGCAGCTCAGTTTCCACCTCCTTTTGTGGGCAGTGTGCACATAGCCTGTGGCGGCCTTTCTAAATAGCAAGGCTATGCTCACTGAGTCTGTATATAGTCAAAGATTTCCTTAATTTGGGTCAGTCACAGTGTTCAGGTATTCTGCCACTGTGTAAGCTCTGTTTAGGGCCAAAAATAATTCTAGTTTGCTCTGGTTTTTTGTAAATTATTTCCAATGTATCAAGTAATTATCTACCTCTCTCTCGCTACCTCTCCTCTCTTTCGCTCCCTTACTCCCCCCCTTTAAACAATGGAGAATGAAGGGATTATGAAAAACAGGGATGATGAGTGATATGCAGTATAAGTGGGTGACTCAGCTTTAAAACCCTTTCCTTCAGTCAAAGGAACAAATCGCCCTCTATAGTTGCCTCATGGGTGGAATGTTACTAGTATTTTTCATAACATTATTTCCAAAAACCCGCCGAAAATATGAGTTTGAAAATGTTTCTATGTCAAACGGTTTTGTTACATTTCAGTCTTCTGTGATGTATATAAAGTGTAATTTTGGGATGCAAACAAAAAATTGAATACATTTCAACTCTATATATGACATGGTACAGCTATCTTCTTTTTAAGCCCATAACCATGTGTGTGAGGTGAATACCTTTGCTTCAAAGTAGGTTTGTTTAAGACTACCAAGGATCCCTCCACACTGTCACCCTGATTTAGCCCACTGCAGTATTAAAGTAGCTAGAATCAATCATGTTGATGCTGACAACTGGTCTTTCCAGTCTGGGTAAATAAACAGAGAGGGTAATTTCCACTGTTGCTTCTCTTTGTATTCATTTTGCACAACATGCACACAATGGAGTTACCTAAATTATTGCGACAACAACAATTGTCTCTCAGTGACTCTTTTAACGTCACTTTGGGTGTCATGAGGTGGAGGTGGAATGCAGTCAGTCAATGTTCTACTATCTCTCAGGTTTATGTTTTAGAGGTTGAGATGACCTCCTTCAACCAACAAACCCAGATTCCAGGAAACATGAAAGGAATTGAGTGATTGTCTATCTTTTTCTGAAAGATTACGCTGGTCACTCACAAAATGTATTAAGTTAAAATAGACCTCACTTTAGATTATCCCACACAAAAATACTTAATGATTACTAAATGGTTTATAATGACTTATATTAAACATGTTATGAATGATCTTATTAATCATTAGTGCAAACTTTAAAAATGGTTTATACATGTGTTAATAACTAGCTTACTAACATTTACAAATGTAGGAGTAAAGATTAATGAAGATTATGAATCAACTATTTACTAACCAATTAGAAATATTAAATAATTATGATTAAGGGTTCTTATTGGTGTTATTATAAGGCGCTACCGGACACATTTCTTCGATATTTTAATTGTTAAACATTTTTGGCCCCAGACTTTTGCAAGAAGTGGGACAGCCAAGGTAAGCAGTGATCTGTTTGCGTACAGTATAGCACATTATTTTAGGTGATTCTAGAGCAGGGTTGTTCCTGGAGAACTAATCTTGTAGGTTTTCGCTCCAACCCGCAGTTGTTACTAACCTCATGCAGCTGATCAACCAGCTAATTATTAGAATCAGGAGTGGTAGATTAGGGCTGGAGTGAAAACCTACAGGACTGTACCTCTCCAGGAACAGGGTTGGAGAGCCCTGTTCTAGAGAAACAGTAGCACTGCAAGCTTTTTGGAAGAATCTTGATAAACTACAATGCTAACATACAGGGAGATCATATCTTCAATGCTACCAGATATCATAATTGCTCATTAAAATAACTTGCGTGGTTTGTCAAGCTAAATTTGTTTGGACACAAAAAAGGCTTGATGGTAATGATTAGGGCCCTGACATTTTCTTGACCATATGACCTGACCAGGAGAAACTGTGCATATAACAGTACGTTACAGTGCCCCAGAATTTCGAATTTGTCGTGGTCAGGTCAGTCTTTTGAGGTGTGGGGCTTATGAGGATAGCCTGTGTCTGACAGTCTCAACTATTTAGCCAAACTGGATGAACCAGTTAATAGGTGAAACAGTGGTTCATAAGAAATCACAACTGTGTGTGTATGTGTGTGTGTGTGTGTGTGTGTGTGTGTGTGTGTGTGTGTGTGTTGAGCCTTTCCTACTTTCCCTGCCCCTACATATAGCATGCCATACTTCTTGCTTGGTTTCAGTCACTCAGCATTCCTCTTCACCATTCTCTTCTCTGAAGCTAACTCGGGTAAGACTATGTCTATGAGCAAAGACCAGGAAGCTTAGTCCCTTTATACGGAAAATCAATATTTGTGAAAATATGAAATATCTTTTGGCTATATTTTATATTTCACATTTATTTAGAAATATAAAAATTGGCCAAACGTATATTGAATATTTACACATATATTAAAACATGTATTTATTTTCTGTATGACATAAGGAATGAAAAGGAAAGGGGAATTGCATACTGCTGAATGTAATGATAATTTACAAGCCTGGTCTCACTAGATGTAACACTGTAAACATAAATCCGGGACTCTCAAATTAGAATGATATGTTCCGTATAGTATGGTTACATAAGACAGAAGGTTACTTGTAGGGTGGTTGGTCATGGTGAGTGGGTGTATAACACCAACATCTAGCAACCCCAAAGGGTGCGGGTTCGAATCTCATCACGACAACTTCAGCGCTTTAGTGAATAAGCAACTACTTTTTAGCTTTTTAACATTAGTGTTAGCCACCTAGCCAATTAGCTAATGTTAGCCACAACAAATTGGAATTCGTAACATATCATATGTTTTGCAAATTCGTAACATATTGTACAAATTGCAATTCGTAACATACACTCTTAAAAAAATAGAGAACCTTAAAGGGTTCTTCGGCTGTCCCCATAGGAGAACCCTTTGAAGAACCCTTTTTGGTTCCAGGTAGAACCCTTTTGGTTCCAGGTAGAACCCTTTTAGGTTCAATGTAGAACCCTTTCCACTGAGGGTTCTACATGGAACTCAAAAGTGTTTTACCTGGAACCAAAAAGAGTTCTACCAGGATTCAAAAAGGGTTCTCCTATGGGGACAGCTGAAGAACCCTTTTGGAACCCTTTTTTCTATGAGTATATAATATGAAATGGGTGACGGACATACCATACCATACGAAACGTAACATGTCATACTAATTGGAGTGTTATGGATTTACAGTTTTACTCTATTCACGTCTACCCCTGAGTCCAGGTTGAATTTACAGTTTGAGTTGGACTATGACTGCTTCTAGCTCATGTTCAAAGGAGCAGTTGTATTGCCTGGGTACAACTAAGCTCTAAACACTAGGCTCTCTGTACAGCATACAGCATTTTGAATAACTTCAACTCATTTTGAAGAATTTCACAAACTATCTTGAGAACTAGTTCTGGCACCATAATTGTGAAGCATGAAACATCACCCTGTATTGGTTTGCTGGTAGTGTGACTTCTGTAAACATATATATATATATTCACTGGGCCAATTGTGCGTCATATATTCTTTTTTTTATCCTCACAGAAGACGCCACCATGGCAAACACGATGGTCATCCAGCAGCCCAAGCCCTTTGTTCAGGCCATTACCTCAAACCAATGGAGCTCCGACATCTGTGACTGCACCAAGGATATGTCTTCGTGTAAGTGTGTGTGTTCGTGTGTAAGTACGAGCATGTTTGTGTGTGTAGATATATTGATCGTCTTTAAACAAGGCCTCTGTTACCGCTCAATTCCATTCAATGGGGGGCAAACTTGTTTCAATCAACAACATAACACATTCGTTTAGAGTTTGGGCTCCCGAGTGGCGCAGCGGTCTAAGACACTGCATCTCAGTGCAAGAGGTGTCACTGCAGTACCTGGTTTGAATCCAGGCTGCATCACATCTGGCTGTGATTGGGAGTCCCATAGGGTGGTGCACAATTGGCCCAGTGTTGGCCGGAGTAGGCTGTCATTGTAAATAAGAATTTGTTCTTAAAACTGACTTCCCTGAATAAATAAATGTCAATAAAAAATTATCCCATGGGTAAATCACTGTCATTTCTTATCCTCTATCTCCCTTTATAGGTTGCTTAGCATTCTGGTGCTTCCCCTGCTTTGCCTGTATAACGGCAAGGGAGGCTGGGGAGTGCCTGTGTCTGCCCCTGCTAAACGGCTTCGGCCTTATCCCCCCCGCCACCATGTCGCTGAGGGTGGGGATCCGCCAGCGCTACGGCATCGAGGTAAGGACACACAGAACGCCATGACCTTGTCTAGAGTCATGACGTTTGGTATAGACCTTAGCACAAATCAAATCAAAGCAACGTTTATTTGTCACGTGCTCCGAATACAACAGGTGTAGACCTTACAGTGAAATGCTTACTTACAGGCTCTAACCAACAGTGCAAAAAAGGTATAAGGTGAAAAATAGATAAGTAAAGAAATAAAAACAACAGTAAAAAGACAGTGAAAAATAACAGTAGCGAGGCTATATACAGTAGCGAGCAGAGGTGGGACCAAGTCATTGTTTTACAAGTCCCAAGTCAAGTTTCAAGTCAAGACAGGCATGTTCGAGTCAAGTATCAAGTCAAGTCTCAAGTCCTAAACCTTGAGTTTCGAGTCCTAAACAAGTCATAATGTGCTCTTCAACAAATGTAATACCATTTCATATTTTTAACAAGAGTAATAGTTAGTATATTACATTTACGCAAATCATGAATGCTTTTAAAAATATCTATATATTTATTACTTTCCAAATAAACGTTATATTTCCATGGAAATACATTGGTAGCCATGAGAATTGAGGTAGTATGTACATGAATGTATAGAAGAACACGAGTCATAAGGTTTGGCATGCCTTATGACTAGAGTTTTTCCTGATCACAGGATCTGACCAGGAAAAACTCTGGGCTTTATAGTCCTAGGCCATAATTATTGTTGAAGATGGAGTATTATTTAAACATTTTGTGAAAATAATGCATATGATTACAACGTCCATACAAATGATGTGTATCGCCCAGTTCCTTTGACTGTACATGTGAATGTGTTATATCTCAAAATAGTGTACAACTATCAGTCCCTCCATCTCTCCAGTAATTCATGATCAAATCAAATCAAATTGTATTTGTCACATGCGTGGAATACAAAAGGTATAGACCTTACATTGAAATGCTTACTTACAAGCCCTTAACCGACAATGCAGTTTTAAGAAAAATACCTTAAAAAAGAAAGAGATATAAGTAACAATGTTCACCTCACCTTCTAATCTGATCTCAGAACTCTCCTAACCAGTACTAATGACCTAGGTTTCAGGACTACCTGTGGCCCAGACCATGCCCACGTTTTTTCTGGAGTACTCAAAGTCTGTTTCAATACCTGCATACTGAGGGAGTTGCCTGTGTACCAGTCTGTCTGTGTTAACATTCCTCTCCTTGCCAATCCTAGTCATGCCAATCAATGAGTTGTAGAGCAAACTGATCGAGGACCAGGCTACTCAGGGAGTAATGCATAATGTTCTGAAGATGGCACAGTGCTGAACTCCGATCAGATAGTCTATCTCCTCTAATTGATTCATTGATTAATGTAGTCAGTGTTAACTGATCCTAGATCAGGTGTAATGTGATGTATCTCTGTCTCCTCCCTAAAAGGGCACCATGTGTAATGACTGTGTCTATTCCTTCTTCTGCGGGCCCTGCACCTGGTGTCAAATGTCAAGAGAGATGAAGACCCGCCTCCAACCAGTCACTCTCATCAACCCACATGTAAGATAAGGACAGACCTCGTTCTTCCTCATCCTCTTCTTCGTCATCATGCCCCATCATCATCACTCATCATCACATATCCCTCCTCTTCATCCTCTTCCTCCTCCACCTTCATCATAGTCATTAGTCTAATAATAATCAACATCATCATCATTAGATTCATGTTAATGGAATAGTAACAATACCAAGCCTTATCGCGGACTGCACTTTCTACTACAGGAAGCTGCTGATGGGAGGACGGCTCATAATAATGTCCGGAATGGAGCAAATGGTGTATTTGATACCATTCCATTCATTCCGCTCCAGCCATTACTACGGGCCCGTCCTCCACAATTAAAGGGCCACCAATCTCCTGTGCTTTCTATCCTCTGTTGACTCTTCTATCACCGCTCACTGTCACCAAACTCGTCACCATTGAACGTCACACACGTGTACACCTGTAATGTGAGCCACCCAAAACTGTTCTCCATTCAGTTTCAAGCAGGTCTGCAATAGTATCCTGTTCTCAGGTTGTTCACGTTCACTTCCACCCTGCTGACAGCTGAAATAGTTTACTCTGTATTTGTAAAGGCCCTTTAGATTTTTTGGGGTGTGTGAAAGATGAATGAATATGTATGTATAAATACATTTCCAAAACCCTTTGGAAAACTGGACCTTTTTATCTACCACTATGCTAAATGTACAAAACATGTCCAAATGTATTGTAGAAACATATGAGAGAAATTGGTGTGACACATTTCCAAACAGCAAAACATACATTCAGATATATCTTTCATGTTTGCAGTATAAATGTATCTGAATAAATGATTAAAAGATGAGTGTCTGTCCTTTCTCTGTGACGTTAATACAGAGGATACTGTATGTCACTGATCTTTGGTGAAGGTGTTGAATCTTATGCAAACCACACACATGCAAATAGTGACTGTTCTAGTTCCTGAATGATATGGTTTTTAACGCCACCTCTGGTCCGGAGATACCTATCACAAACCTGGATACAGCCAGGCAGAGCTGTCCATTTCAGGTGAGTATATTTTATTAAGAGTCATAATTCAATAAAACAGGACTTAGACTGAACATACCCCACTACTAGAATTATAGGCTGCAATGATTTGTATTTGATGGGGAGACTTATACGTAGACTACATAGACTTAAACGTTTTAACATCAGGTTAATGGTGAATACTCTATAGACTACAGTTTGGAAATAAACAGTACCAGAGTGCACACAGTAGCCTATTGGTTGTTAGTGATGATTGAAGGGGCTCCACTTGTAAGATGTGAATTAGCCACTTAGAATAGAAGGAAGTGCAGAGCTATTAAAGTGCATTTCGAAGCCAGGTGAAAGATGTGGGGGGGGCGGGGGGGGGGGGGGTATTTCATATTTGATTTCAGCAAGTTGGCATTGGGGAGGCAGATAGAGCCAAAAGTTAGGAAAAAGTAACAATCCGTTGATGTTTGTTGTTGCTTTTTGTTCAAGTTCTTCGTCCTTAGTCGAGTGGCCGGCCAGTCACCATGGCAACGAGTGTGATAATCAACAACCAACATTCTCAGCCTCCTCAGCCCCAGACACCAGCTTTCATAGCTGTCCACTCTAACCAGTGGAGCACTGGCATTTGTGACTGCTTCGACGACTTGCAAGTCTGTGAGTCTGTCTATTTGTTTGTCCATTTATCCAGTGTTCAGTGAATCATTCACATTTCTCTGCAAAAATTTGAATTCAGAGTTCACTATTCATTTACATTGTGTATTTCGGAAATACCTTATTAAAACATTGTTTTATAAAAAGCACATATGTTATACATTACATTGTTCCGTTTTGACTTACACCGTGTTTGGAATATTTTGAGACATCAATGGAGTATTATAGCCCATACAGTCGGGTCCATAAATATTTGGACATAGTCCAAGTTATTATTATTTTAGCTGTCTACCACAGCATATTGGAGTTGAAATTAGATAATGAATGTGAGATGAAAGTGCATACTTTCAGCTTTAATCTGAGGGTATTTACATCCAAATCGGGTGAACGGTGTAGGAATTACAGCACTTTTTATTTGTGGTCCCCCCTTTTTAAGGGACCAAAAGTAATTGGACAAATGGCTGCTCAGCTGTTCCATGGCCAGGTGTGTGTTATTCCCTCATTAGTTGATTTACAAGTAAGCAGATAAAAGGTCTAGAGTTGTGTGGCATTTGCATTTGGAATCTGTTGCTGTTAACCCTCAATATGAAGTCCAAAGAGCTGTCACTGCCAGTGAAGCAAGATATCATTAGGATGAAAAACAAAACCATCATAGAAATAGCAAAAACAGTAGGTGTGGCCAAATCAACCATTTGGTACGTTCTTAAAAAGAAAGAACGCACAGGTGAGCTCAGGAACACCAAAAGGCCTGGAAGACCACGGAAAACAACTGTGGTGGATGACGAAAAATGTTTCCCTTGTGAAGAGAAACCCCTTCAGTTGGCCAGATCCAGAACACCCTTCAGGAGGTAGGCGTATCTGTGTCAAAGTCAACAATAAGAGAAGACTAGTAAATAGAGGGTTTATCACAAGATGTAAACCATTGGTAAGCCTCAAAAACAGGAAGACTAGATTAGAGTTTGTCAAAAAAACATCTAAAAAAGCCTGTATAGTTATGGAAAATCATCCTATGGACAGATGAAACAAAGATCAACTTGTACCAGAATGATGGGAAGAGAAGAGTTATGGAGAAGGGAAGGAACTGCTCATGATCCGAAGCATACCACCGTATCTGTGAAGCATGGTGGAGGTAATATTATGGCGTGGGCATGTATGGCTGCCAATGGAACTGGTTCCTTTGTATTTATTGATGATGTGACTGCTGACAAAAGCAGCAG